>NC_141685.1:1347189195-1347374195 GCF_964263255.1 Lissotriton vulgaris | reverse complement strand
TTGGTCATATGACCTAAAAATAACACTTTTCATTGCTTTCGAACATTTTTTTTTCCCAAATGATGAAAGCCCCACTTTTTTTTTTTTTTTCTCACTCTGACTTGTAAAGCAAAGGACCCAGATGCATTTACAGTTTATCACTAACAATGTTCCAGGCTAATGTATTTTCCCGGGAAATTTACAACTGTCCTGCAAGTAAAATATTCCTATTTCGAGAAAAAGGGCGTTTCTTCGTCCCATGAGGGAGCCGTTGAACAAAAGAGGCTCGGCCTGCTGTCTTAGTCGCTGATAGGCATGAATATCGGATTCTTATCGATCACTTTATGTTGCAGGAGTGGAAAACACAACAGCCCTTGACCATTTATCTTTACTGCGTTCCTGCGTATTATACCTTTTAACAGTCATGTAATCGGGCTGCTTTATTTTACTTGCCTTTTACTGATTCGAAAACAGTGGCTATTATTCAAAACTTTACCAATCTAGGTACTACTACCATGTTTTGTTTTAAAAACCTTTATTGTGAAAATGTCAGTATACAAATACGGGCCTATAACCACGTGGGACGGCCACGGAGCAAACTGGAATCGTATATGATGAGGGGACATTTACACTGTAGAAGAACGTAACGGGCGGGCCATTAGGTTGCAAGAACTAAGGTGTCTAACAGTTGCGGAATCGGTGGACGTACATTTTATAATTAAAGTACGACAGGGCCAGTTACAATAAAATTATCTAGATATACATTTGCGGGCAAGTACCATGGGTGACGTTAATTCGAACTTTCAATAGTACAGTAATCAATAACACATCAGAACTTAATATCAATAGGGATGTCCAAATGTTCAATCAGTACTCGTCCCCGCCCGCCATGTGCTTCAAAACTGCATACGTATCTCGTGATATCAAGGTTGGGCAACCAGTACACAACAAGGAGTTACGAGTCCCATTTATACCGGCGCCATTTTGGGCGAGGCCGGGCAGGTCCAGGATGTAGTCAAAATGTCTCCACCAACCAGCGGTCGGACCAGAACCCCTTTCGGCAGTCCAAAAAGGTTCCGTTAAATGACAACAGAAGAGATAGGCAACAAGAACAATCAGTCAAAAGAGGGGACGCTTTCGGGAATGGGGCCCATGCCCTAGCAGGCAAGCGTCCGAGTTCCAAGGTGTCCCAGGGCCATTTTAGTGGACCAGGCCCAAATCCAAAGAGCCGGCCGCCATTTTGAGAGTCCTGTTGCAGCCGCCTATCGCTGCACCGCAAGAGTGGGCGCAATTCCGCTGGATGGTGGGCGAGACGCTGTAGCCGCAAGAGCGGACGCAACTCAGCTGGATGGCGGGTGAGGCACTGTGCCGCAAGAGCGAGCGGAACTCAGCTGGATGGCGGGTGAGGCACTGTGCCGCAAGAGCGGGCGGAACTCAGCTGGACGGCGAGTGAAACGCTAAGAGGCGCCCCACTGCAGATGAGGTGCCTCCACCTGGGGAGGCCCGTTTGCGCCGCCTCCACCCCCCGGGCACCCCACGCCGTCTTTCGGCGCAGCAATGTAGGATGGCCACACCAGTGCGGCAACTTGCTGGACACCACCTCGTGCCATCCGGATCTCGGCGCGTTGTGCTGCCTTCGGCCTATTCGCACATCGGTCCGCTACTGACGCCGCCTCACAGGCCAACGGATTTTGTAGGCTTTTTATAGCCCAAAGCCGCATAACAGGTCATGTGACTTGCTTATTAAACTTTTCATTGGTTCATTTTACTTTTGGTTTCCTAATGATGGAAGGCTTGATCATATGACCTAAAAATAACACTTCATTGGATTGAAACATTTTTTTTTCCTAAATGATGAAAGCCCCACCTTCTTTTTTTTTTTTTTTTTTTTTTTTTTTCTCTTCTCACTGGGCAGTCCAAAAATGTTCAGTTAGATGACAAGAGGGGACAGGCAACAAGAACCATCAGTCAAAAGAGGGGAGGGCAAGTTCTTCCCTACCGGGTCACGTTGGGGCTCCACCGGAAGTCATCGAATTGGTAGTCTACAGTGTTTCTGGATGTTTCAGACTGAAGCTGGCGTCGGCATGAGAGCACCACCATCTCGTAGCTCCGTCGTGGCCATTCTGCAAGCAATCATGGCAGCCGCTCCCCACCGGAAGCCTGCGAGAGTCGGGGGCCCCGATGACTTTTGTAGAATCTTCAAGGCTGAGGGGACGCTTTCGAGAATGGGGCCCAAGCCCTAGCAGGCAAATGTCCGAGTTCAAATGTGTCCCAGGGCCATTTTAGTGGACCAGGCCCAAATCCGAAGAGCCGTCCGCCATTTTAAGAGTCCTGTGGCAGCCGCCTAAGAGTGGGCGCAACTCAGCTGAATGGCGGATGAGGCACAGTGCCGCAAAAGCGGGCGCTAAACAGCTGAATGGCGAATCAAACGCTAAAGGGCGCCCCACTGCAGCAGAGGAGCCTCCACCTGGGGAGGCGAGGGAGGCCAGTTCGCGACGCCTCCCGCCCCCCCCGCCCCACGCCGTTTTTCGGCGCAGCATTGTAGGATGGCCAGACCAGTGCGGCAACTTACTGGACACCACCTGGGTGCCGTCCGGATCTCGGCGCGTTGTGCTTCCTTCGGCCTATTCGCACAACGGACCGCTACTGACGCCACCTCACAGGCCGACGGATTTTGCCGACTAAAAGACAGACCAAAGCAGCCCATTGTTGCTTTGAGATGGATGTTGCAGCAGGCTGCCATGTAAATAGTTGTTTAAATTTTTTTTTTTTTAACGTGTTTACTTTGTTGGAGCGTTGTATATATTTATAAGTTATTAAAGTGTTATAATCCTACTACTTTGTTGGAGTGCTATATATTTTTAATGTGACACATAATTGTGAAGACTTTGATGTACAAAAAGGCATCCCTGGAATCTCCTGCTTCAGGCTCGGTCCCACACACCCTTACAGTGAGAATCCCCTCCCCAATCACAATACAGGATCGTTATCAGATAGTAGGAACGCGTGTGGTGTGACGGATCTCATGGGGTGGGGGCCTTGATCTACTGTAACTCCTTTGAAGAGGGGTGATTCTTTACAGTTGGGGCCATAAACTACATCCGCAGGGCTAGGTGATAGCCTGGGACCGGCCTGGACAATCAGACACAGAGGAAGAGGAGTGTCAGAGGGTGCGGTAGTGAATAGGGTGAAAGGGAGGTGTCGGGCGGGCACAGGGTGTGATTCTCAGGGAAGAGCAGCGCAGATGGGGGGAGGTTTATGGCCCATGCATGAGAGAGAGAGCGGGGTGACCAGTGCGTGGGGGAGATGCTTGCGAGGGTGGGGAGCCATGCTGAGGATCGGCGGCGTACAGAGAGTGGGCCTGGTCAAGGCATCTAAAATGGCTGCCGTGCACGACAAAAGTGTGGCATTGAAAAAAAGGCAAGATGACGCAGACAATGTTTATCAATACGGATTAATTTATAACAATTATTTTTAACAATATATTTACTCGCAGTGACAAAATGGCGGTCAACACTTCCTGATTTCCTTCGAATCGAACGTTAACAGACGTCACGCAGCAAAAAAAAAAAGAACGCTCACGCGCAGCCGCTGGAAGACATGTATCAACATATATGAGCATCCTCAGCCACCCTCAGAAAACATAGGGGGTCAGTATAAGTCTCCCGTACCCCCTTATACCCATTTCTCACATTGTTTTTCCTCCATCTTGTTTATTAGTTAAAACGAAACACAAAATGGCAAATTCCCGTTTCGCGACCCGGTTCGCGAACCGGGAAGCGCTTCTACCGCGAAAAATCAAATTTTTTTTATTTGCCCCACGGGACCCTTTAATAACCCCAACATCATTCCTAGGGGGTCAAGAGGGGTCTACCTTGCCCCCTTTCATTAAATTCCCCCTTCGTTTTTCTCCTCCTCTTGTCTCTCGATCCTATCGAGAGACAAGATGGCGGCCATTCCGGAATGTTTAGAATGTTGACAGACACCGGAGAGCCAATCAGCTTCGCTTCGCAAAGTTCCGTAACGCGAAAAGTACGCGAACCGGAGCGCTACCCGGGACGCTGTCACAGATATATCTGTTTTTTAAAACGTTAATTTCTCAAAATCCACTGGAGCACATATATTGAGACCCAGCAAAGGCACATCGGGCTAACAGTCCCTACAATTTTGCCAAGTTTCGTGCAAATCCATTCAGCCGTTCGAGCTAAAAGTGAGGCCAAACGCCCTATGGAAAAATTAATGGGAAAAACGCGTTTTGGGACCCCCCTTTTTTCTCGGCCCCCCCTTGACGAAACACCCCCAAATTTTCAGGGGCTATTCAGAAACGAAATGTGCAATTTTCCTGAAAATTCCAGCCGATTCCGTCCACAAACGCCAAAGTTATTAGACATAGAATTTTCAAAAGTCCCATAGAGAAAAAATCCTGACTATATATACCTACTGGCTATCGCCAGTAGGTATTAATATATATATATATATATATATATATATATATATATATATATATATATATATATATATATATATATATATATATATATATATATATATATATATATATATATATATATATATATATATATATATATATTAATTCACTGAAAAAACCATAGGTTTCACACCAGTTATAGTTAGGAATTAGCATTTAAAAAACATAGTTTTCACATCAGTTATAGTTAGCTGGAAATTTTACTGACATAAAACCATTGAAATTCCACGTTATAGTTAGTTGGACCCGCTATAACTTGCGCGTGTAATGCACTGCTGATGACGTCACATATTACATCACTCATGACATGGTCAGTGACCCCTAAAAAAATACAAAAAAATATAAAACTGTTTTGAAAAGCCAAAAAAAGTACAAAATGTTCAAAAAACACAAAAAAATATATAAAACAACAAAAAGGAAAAAAAAAGTTCTTTTTAGAACTACCTCCAATTTCTAAAAAAAAAGGCTTCATATTTTAAAAACTGTCATTCTTTTTTCCTCATAGTACGCTCCCCGGTGCGTGTACCGGGCGCTCCCCCCGCGCAAAACGAAAAAAAAAAATATATTTTAAATGCCCCGCAGGGCCCTTTTATAGCTCCCACATCAAACCTAGGGGGTCAAGGGGGGTCTATCCCTGACGCCTTATGGTCATTTCCCCCTTTGTTTTAGCCACCTCTTGTGTCTCGATTTTACAGAGACACAAGATGGCGGCCGCTCCGGACTGTTTCGAATGTTTACAGACACCCAAGAGCCAATCAGATTTCCGTGCGCACCTCGCGTGTCGCACCCGGGGCGCTCCCCGGAGCGCGTACCGGGCGCGCTTACAGATATATATATTTTTTTGAACCTAAATTACTCAAAATCCACTGGAGCACATATCTTGAGACATAGCAAAGGCACATCGGGCTACCAGTCCCTACAATTTTGCCAAATTTGGTGGAAATCCATTCAGCCGTTCGGGCTAAAAGTGAAATCGACCGCCCTATGGAAATTAACATGGGGAAAACGCGTTTTGGGACCCCCCTTTTATCTCGGCCCCCGCTTGACGAATCCCCCCCCCAAACTTTCAGGGAAGGACCGGTGCTCGAAGAGGCCATTTTGAGGAAATTTTCAGACAGATTCGTCACCCGGCGCCAAAGTTATTCCAAATTGAGATTTAACATTGAAAAAAATCCTAACTATAACTATCTACTGGCGACCGCCAGTAGTTATATATATATATATATATATATATATATATATATATATATATATATATATATATATATATTCATTCATTCAAAAAACTTTATTTCGGTTTGTTTATGAACCATAACAGAACACATTTTAGACATTGAATAAATACACATATTACATCCCAGTTGATATACATAGACTACAAATTTCCATTTGGTGGCGGAGTCCCATTAAAATTCCTAAGACAATAAGTTCTATATTAACAAATTTAAAAAGTTAAAATACAGTAGAAGCCCAAAGTCTTCCTGGATGTGTTATCCAACAACAGACCAGGAGCTTTGTTACTTCTGAAGCATTCTCCGTCTTATTAGCCACATAGAGAACAGAAACTTGGCAACGGCTGTAACTATTAGTGCATTAGTATCGGATTTAAAAATTCTAAAAAACTCTAGATAATTCCTAACTCCCAGGTTCAGACATAGCTGTATAATCCATTTCTTTCTGCTGTTGCTCTAGGCAGGACAGAACAAGATTACATGCATTAGGGTCTCATTAGAGTTTTCACATCCTGGGCAGGGGCGAGCTGGGCCCTCTTTCCATTTGTCTGTATATGAATGCAGGGGCAGTGTGCCATATCTAAACTGTAGATACAACTTCTTTGCTAGAACCGGTTTAATCATATCTAGTTCCTTCTCAAAGCTGCAAACATTCTTGTGATCTAAAAAGCTATCGGTGAGACTGGAGGGCCTGGCTGATTGAAGAGCTTCCTGTAGATTATGATGTTTTATGGTCTCAGCCAGGGTTTGTCTCGAGATAACTTGGCATGCAGCCTCAGGATTGGACCACAGGTTCTCCAGTCCAATCTTGGTCGCTAACCCCCTTATAAATGATAGCCACTGTATCCTACCTGCACCCTGACAGGCCATCACGGTCTTCAATTCTACTCTATAGCTCTCAAGCTCCGGGACACTCCACAATCTTCGCCAATAAAGGAGCGGGCGAGAGGCAATTACTTCTGCAATTGGCCTCAGATTTAAATCCAGCCTTAATGGTATTAGCGGTGTGCTTTTTGGTAGAGTGAGCAGCTGCCTAAAAAAGTTATTCTCGGTAACACCGATCTCATTTACTGGTCGGTGCCCCCAAAGTTCCGCCCCGTATAGGGTGGAAGATCTGGCTTGAACTTTGTATATTTCTAGCGGAGCACTCACTAGTTTATGCACACAAGTTTTCTGCACTTTTAAGATTCCCCCCGCGGCCTGTGACAGCCCTAGATTAGCCTTAGACATTTGAGTGTCCCACCCCATTTTGTCGTTCAGTGTCAAACCTAGGTAGACAAAGTTATTTACCCTTTCCAGGGGTCGTCCATCCATTTTCGGGTGGGGGCAATTAATTGTGCTGGCGTTAAACACCATGTACTTTGTTTTATCTATGTTGATCACCAGGCTCCTTTTCTTACAGAATTTGGTCAATTGGTCTAACACCCGCTGCATCCCCATTGGTGTTTTTGAAAGCAGCAGGGTGTCGTCCGCAAACATTAGTGCAGGGAATTTAGCGCCCGCTAAATTAGGGGCATCAATATATTTTGCGCTGGTCAGATCTTCTATAAGGCCATTTAGAAAGAGGGAAAATAGTGTGGGGGCAAGTACACACCCCTGCCTAACCCCTTTCTCGATTGGAAATGCCCTAGACAGCTGGCCAGATTTACCAAAGCGTACCTTCGCTAAGGTTCCTTCATGGAGTCTTTTAAGTTGATGGCACAGGTAAAGAGGGATCCCCATGTTGATTAGTATGCTCCACAATTGGTTCCTATCCACCATATCAAAGGCGGATTTGAGGTCCACAAATGTTAGATACAGGCTACCCCCATCCAAGACAACATGCTTCCAATAAAGTACCTGGAGCCGTAGTAATTGGTCGATGGTCGATGTTTTGGCTCCGAACCCTGCTTGCAGGTGGGAGAGAATATTATTTTCTGTAATCCAATCCTGCAGGCGTTGTAAAAGGAGTCTGGCCTAAATTTTTTGTGTGAAATCAATAAGGCTAATTGGCCTGTAGTTTGATGGTACCAGCAGGGAGCCCTTTTTATAAACCGGGATGATTTCGGCCCCCAGCCAGGTGCTAGGGAGTTCTTGTCCGTCCAAAATGGCATTAAATAGGACAGTCAAGTAGGGGACCCATATCTTCAACTCATCTCTATAAAGATCACCAGGAATCCTGTCCAGCCCCGGGGCCTTATTAGGTTTCAGTGCTAATACCGCTAGTGTCACTTCCGACAAAGTAAATAAAGGAGGGCACCAGCTAGGATCCAACCACAGAGGAGAACTTGGTAGCTCAAGAGTTAGGGAAGCAGGACTAGAGTAAAGATCTTTGAAGTAAGCACACCAAACTTCCTCAGTGATGTTAGGGTCGATCTTAGATTTGCCCTCTGCCTTCCCGGTGTGAACCAGATTCCAGAAGGATCGTGCATCTTTCACAATCGGTGCCTGTTTGATTGCCTGCCATCTCTCAGTTTCCCATTCAGATTTTGCATGGAACAGGAGATCCTTATAAGCCTTCCTTGCAGTCATAATGGAAGTCATACTGCCTGTTTTAAGAGCAGATACTAAAATAGTTTTTGCCCTCCTACATGACTGGTTATACCAGGGATTAGAGTCCCGTGGCTGCCGTTGGCTCTGGTTGGAGGATTTGTAAAAACTGCCTGCCAGGGTCTTCATTAATTCTTTATGGATTTCTACAGCCTTTGCGCCTGCCGCAAAATTTGAGGCACTCTCATTCAATGCTAGCACCCGCTCTAGCTGGGGAATTACACTATAGTACAGGAAAGTCAGATTTTCTGGTGAGGACTTAATAGTGGCCCAACGGATTCTTTTCCCACCCTGTATAATTCTAATATTACTTGATACAGCGTCAGCCTCTTGTGGCACCGCCTCAGGCTGTGGCAGATCCAACTCTACTACCAAAGGGTTGTGATCACTTTCCGAGCGATC
Source organism: Lissotriton vulgaris (assembly GCF_964263255.1). Lineage (NCBI taxonomy): Eukaryota > Metazoa > Chordata > Amphibia > Caudata > Salamandridae > Lissotriton > Lissotriton vulgaris. The sequence goes on along the minus strand of NC_141685.1, from coordinate 1,347,365,564 downwards.
ATGTACCTGGAAGTTACAAATCATTGGCCATAAAATAGCCATAAAATAGTCAATTATTGACGAATGGCCCATTCCATTATAAGTACACTTTCCTGGGCTATCCCCTGGAAAGCGGCCGTTACATGCTCTAAGTGAATGTGTATACGTTAAGGATGTGAGCTGCATGACCATAGGTGACCAGGATTTAGTTTGGTAGACATTAGGGAATGGAATCTGGCAGACGTCATCCTCGTCTGATGATATCTGAATGGCCCCCCCAAGGGGTTCATAGTGGCAGTTAAAGTCTCCCCCTATTAACACCTTAGTCTCGCTAGGGAGACTATTCAATAAATTAGGTAAGGCCTCTAGAGTCTGTGAGGTCCCTCCCACACGAACAGGACGTGAGTAAATGTTAATAATTGCCAATTTAGGTGTCTTTGGGCGAGCTAGGAGAATGCATAATAAGTCACAGCTATTAGTGCTAATCCTTTTAACAGAAAACCCAAGATGGACACCCACCCATATAGTCAGGCCACCAGATGGCCTGCCTCTAGCACCCTTTATGGCGAGTTCAGTGTAGGTAACATACCCCATTCTATGGAGGGCGGTCGTAGCCCATGTTTCCTGAAATATACAGATTCCATGAGTATCCACAAAATCACACCAATCAGTGCTGTCTAATTTTGTAGCCAAACCCGCCACATTCCACGATAGGGCCGCTAAATGTCTGCTTTGTCGGCTAGGTGGCTCAATTGACTGGTTGGAAGATGTAGCAGTTCCTACGATTGGGTCGCCTGAATCGGGGCACATTTGTCCCTTAAATGAGTCATGGCTAAATGTGGGGGATTTGGCCATTTGGGATATAGAGAGAGCAGTGGTAGATTGGGTGAATATAGACATCAACCTAGTCCCACTCTGTGCGTCCACCCAAGCTAGCTCCCCTTTACCCACCTTTGAACTAGTTAAGGGAGGGGTGGTGGGAACGGGAAGTCAATCATAACCATCGAAACAGGAAAGAACACCATATCTGTTAGAAATTTCCAACGGGGTAAAAGGGATCAAGTGCTCCATACTCCTGTTCCCATACAAATGGTCCGACCCCCCTGGAAGCATGCTGTGGCCACCAACAGGGACTGTATTCCAACCCGATGTGTTCCCAGTAGGCAAGGGCCTAGGCGGATGACCATTTATCTGTTATAGGGTGGCATGTACGCATTCTTATTGCGGTGAGGATCAGCAAGCCCTACGGGGAAAAAAGGGGGAGTCACAAGCGATCTTGGATAAAAATGTTAGATCGTGTGGGACTATGGCAGTGTTCAAGTTCCCCGAGGACCCTGTTAGTATACATCTGACTGCCTCTGGGTCCCTAAAGTTTATTACTACAATATCTCCCTTGAGGTTTTTTTCCCTGCTGCCCAACCAAGGGAGGCGCCTGACGTGGACTATCTCTCCGTTAATGTAGTATGGGAGTGAGTCTATTTTGTCCTAGCCAGTGGAGAATTGTTTTTTAGCTGGGGATGCCCCTCCCTTTTACCTGCCTCTAAAGTAGGGACTCCTGTGAGTACGACTACGGAAGGTACAGCCTCGGGGGGTAATTCAACATTATGGCCCTGTAGTTTATCATTAGTGGGCAAGCTCAACCTTCCCCTTCCCAATTGCTGGTTCGTGACGCTGGGGTTATCCCCTCCCTTCTGTGGTTCTCTAGCAGCCTGGGCTATAGATTTTGCCGCTGTTGCCACAGGCACCTAGGCATGCTGGGATGCCGAAGTTTTCCGTTGGATATTACTGGGGGGATTGTTAGCTGTATTATTATCCTTACTGGAGCTCTTGAGAACAACTGCTGCTCTCGGTTTGTTATTGCCAGAAGGTTTGTTGGCTCCAATATTGCCATTGTTAGGACCCTTAGAGGCAACCAGAGTAGGGGCAAGGGCAGTTGGAGTCTGAGGTGGAATCGTTGATTAAGTGGTGGGCCTTAGGATGTTCGTAGAAGGCCCTACCCCAACTTTATCAACATACAATGCCTCTAAATTACCAAGTTGTTGTTCCACCCTCTTTAGAATATCCAATATAGGAAGCATAAAGGACCTAAATAGCTGATCTATGGAATCCCACGGGGTACCAGAGAGTGGTAAAGCTTCTTGACAAAGGGGGGAAACTACCCCAGCTTCACTTAATAGGTTGGTATCAGGCAATATAACATTTGTGTCTAGAGGTGCTATTGCTGCTGGCACTATGTCAGATGGTGCTGGGGCCTTAGTCATAGTTACAACAGTGGTCTTACTTTTCAGGGATTTACCGAACTCGGAATGGCTAAGCTTACCCCTCTGAGGTTCACCCCCCCCTTCTCCTTTTAGATGGTGGTGGGCCAGGGGCTTTGGTCATGTGTAGCATCTTGCCCTTCCTTTTAGGCAACTCCCTAGCTGGAGCACAAGGCACATTTTCAACGTCTGGTCCTGTGCAAGGAGCGCATGAAGACAACACATTAGGTGAAGGACCGATGGTTGCTGTACCAGGGAGCGGTGGAGTGTCTCTGAGGAGTAGGGGAAAATTGTCCAAGGGCAGTGGATCTTCACTGTAGGTATTGGTGTCAGTATCCGGCAGGACAGATATAGGCGCCAAATCAGTAAATGGTCTATTTTTCAGGAGCTCGATAGAGCGGCGACGGTCAATCCTACGCTCAGTCAACAGGTTATCCTTATCCAAATCCACAGAGGCCCTGGTGAAGTAGTTCTCCAATGTACCTCTGCTGCCCCCGCGGTTATCGGTTTGTCACAATTTGTAGACATAATGATGTAATCCTACCTTCCCCTTGAGAATGAAGGCGTAAGAGGGGTGGCCCGTCCCGTCGTCGGTCGTCCCCGGACGGCCACAGACGGCCCGCCCTTTGCCCGGGCTTCTCCCAGCGCGTCCCACGAAGCGTGGAGAATGACCGACAGAAATAGAGGAAATGGCGGTCCGGGGGCGGGGCTCACAGGTGCGCAGGCCAGGTGGTCCAAGCCGAGCAGGGACTCCTGGGAGAGTGAGTCCCTGCAGCGCTACAATGCCCGTCCTGTGAGCAGCCCACACGCCCCGTGACAGAACGCCACAGAGATCAGCGCTGCCTCCAGGCAGCGCGAGGAGTGGGGGCTACAACAATGCCCAGGCGAAGAACAGGAGCAGAAGCCGATCCCAACAGGTACGGGCGGCAAGCACACACACGAACAGGAAAGCGTCCCAAAGATGCTGAAGCAGGCGGGACCTTTACAGCCTGCTGCCGGTCCGGGGGCGGGGCTCACAGGTGCGCAGGCCAGGTGGTCAAGGCCGAGCAGGGACTCCTGGGAGAGTGAGTCCCTGCAGCGCTACAATGCCCGTCCTGTGAGCAGCCCACACGCCCCGTGACAGAACGCCACAGAGATCAGCGCTGCCTCCAGGCAGCGCGAGGAGTGGGGGCTACAACAATGCCCAGGCGAAGAACAGGAGCTGAAGCCGATCCCAACAGGTACGGGCGGCAAGCGCACACACGAACAGAAAAGCGTCCCTATATATATGTGTATGTGTATGTGTATGTGTATGTATATGTGTGTATATTACCTACTGGCGGTCGCCAGTAGGTAGTTATAGTTAGGATTATTTTCAATGCAAAATCTCAACATTCTATTGTGAATAACTTTGGCGCCGGTTGAGGAATCTGCCTGAAAATTTCCTCAAATTTGCCTCGTGGCGCCCCGGTCCTTGGGGGGATTTGTCAAGCGGGGGCCGAGATAAAAGGGGGGTCCCAAAACGTGTTTTCCCGATGTTAATTTCCATAGGGCGGTCGACCTCACTTTTAGCTCGAACGGCTGAATGGATTTACACAAAACTTGGCAAAATTGTAGGGACTGGTAGCCCGATGTGCCTTTGCTATGTCTCAAGATATGTGCTCCAGTGGATTTTGAGTAATTTAGGTTAAAAAAAATATATATATCTATGGCCGCGCTCCGGTACGCGCTCCGTGCGCGCTACGCGACTTGCACACGGAAAGCTGATTGGCTCTCGGGGTGTCTGTAAACAGTCCGGAGCGGCCGCCATCTTGTGTCTCGGTAGGATCGAGACACAAGAGGTGGGAAAAACAAAGAAGAAAATGAGCAAAAGGGGGCAGGGTAGACCCCCCCTGACCCCCTAGATTTGATTTGGGGGCTATAAAAGGGCCCCATGGGACCAAAAAAAAACATTTTTTTTTCGATTTGCGCGGGTGAGCGCCCGGTACGCGCACCGGGTAGCGGACCGGGGAGCGTACCATGGAGAAAAAAATGAAATTTTTTTTAACAAATTTTGTTTTTTTTAAAATTAGAGGTAGTTCTAAACTGTTTTTTTTATTCTTTTTGTTGTTTTATATTTTTTTGATTGTTTCTTTGAATTTTTTTACTTTTTTTGGCTTTTCTGAACAGTTTTATATTTTTTTTTGTATTTTTTATAGGGAGAAACAAAAAACGGGTATTTGTAAACGGCTCAACTGGAGCAAAAAAAAAAACAGGAAAAAATTAAGGCTTCTTTGTGCATTTGTGGTTATCACCAGCAAGCATGATGAGTGTAATGCTCTGCTCACCATAAGTAATTAATTTTCCACAATGTACACAAACAATTTTGTATCCCCCAAACTTTGGTTGTATAATTGAAATCAACTGACTTGCTTCTGGACCTGATGGAGTGGGTTCTTTGGTTGTTGAGGTTGTGCCAGATGATTGGGGTAGGTTTTTGCAGAGTTCTCTCACCTCTGCTGCAGAATAGTTAATAGGGTGCAAACGCTGCATGTGCCGAATCATTGTATGATTCCCGAAGGAATATTTTTTTGCAGGGTTCCCCCTGGATAGCACAGCACCACAGATGAGACGGGTCACCTTTGCAGCGTTTACTTTTTTGAAACCAGTTAGGATTTTATGAAACTCCCATATGAAGTGCTCCCTAGGTTTGTATGGTGGAGTGTCTTCAGGCAGGAACTGCCTTGTCCCTTCCTCCTCCTCCTCCTCCTCCTCTTCTTCTTCTTGACCACCAATGTGATGTTCTGGTGGTCCTTGTGGTGGTGGTGGTTTTGGGGCAGATGCTCCAGCTGCTGATAGTACTGTAGCCATATCTGTAAGAAAAAAGCAGGTCTTCCTCACTCAAAGAACAAAGTGAGAATGAGGAAAAAAGGTGGGGGCTTTCATCATTTGGAAACCAAAACTGATCTGAACCAATTAAGTGTTATTTTCAGGTCACATGACCCGACGCGCTTATGCTACGCGCCCCGCGGCGCTTTCGTAGCGCGTTCAAATGCGCGTGGGTGCTTCCGGGCGCGCTTACGCCGTGCGTATCACGCGGACGCGGCTACGCGATACGTCACGATGTTTTTGTTCGCGGCAATAGCGCTAACGGGACGCTTCCCGGTACGCGTGGCAAAATTGCGCTGACCGGGGCGCTCCCCGGTACGCGCCCCGGGAGCGCACCAGGGAAAGAAAATAAAAAAAATTATAAAATAGTATTATATAAATATACAATATAGGATTCATTATAAAACATATTACATTTCATAGGTTTGAGGCCCTATATATAGTTAGGAATTAGCATTTAAAAAAACCTATGAAATTCACTGAAAAAACCATAGGTTCCACACCAGTTATAGATAGGAATTAGCATTTAAAAAACCTATGAAATTCACTGAAAAAACCATAGGTTTCACACCAGTTATAGTTAGGAATTAGCATTTAAAAAACCTATGAAATTCACTGAAAAAACCATAGGTTTGACACCAGTTATAGTTAGCTGGAAATTTTACTGACATAAAACCATTGAAATTTCCATGTTCTAGTTAGTTGGACTCACTATAACTTGCGCGCCTGCAATGCACTGCTGATGATGTCACATATTACATCACTCATGGCATGGTCAGTGACATAACTCATGACATCATTAGGAGGTCACGCGACAGAGCCTCGCCATGCGGCTCCTTAATGCAGTCTGCCTTCCTGCTCTTTCATTAATTCAGATGCCAACGCGTTTTGAGGAACAAACCCCTTCTTCTCAGGCTGCCAGTAATGAAAACACTCGAGCCTCGCACTCCTTTCACTATGCAGCTTTATTAAACCACATGACTGCCCCCAGTGGGCGTGTGCTCAATGCAAAGGTCTTTGATGTATGCTGGGACATGAAGTCCTGAGTCAAGTCAAGTCAAGTCAAAAAGATTTATATAGCGCGCTACATACCCATAGGGTCTCAAGGCGCTTGCGGAGGGGTGGGGAGTTACTTGTCGAATATCCAAGTTTTAAGTTGCTTTCTGAATGCTAGGTGGTTCTGAGTAAGGCGAAGGTGAGTGGGAAGGGAGTTCCAAGTTTTAGCTGCCAGGTAGGAGAAGGATCTGCCTCCCATGGTGGTTTTGTTGATGCGAGGTACAGTGGCAAGAGCTTGGTTGGAGGATCGTAGCTGACGGGAGGGGGTGTAGAAGGACAGTCGTGTGTTGAGGCATTCAGGTCCAAGTTCGTAAAGTGCTTTGTGTGCGTGGGTTAGGAGGCGGAAAGTAATCCTCTTATTTACGGGGAGCCAGTGGAGGGTTTTTAGATGACCAGAGATGTGTTCTTTACGCGGGATGTCTAGTATGAGCCTGGCAGAGGCGTTCTGGATGCGTTGGAGTTTTTTCTGGAGTTTTGCGGTGGTACCGGCGTAGAGAGTGTTTCCGTAGTCCAGGCGGCTAGTGACCAGTACGTGGGTGACCGTTTTACGAGTTTCGGTGGGGATCCAGCGAAATGTTTTTTTGAGCATGCGAAGAATGTTGAAACAAGATGATGAAACGGCGTTGACTTGTCTGATCATCGAGAGTGAGGAGTCCAGGATGATGCCCAGGTTCCGTGCGTGGTCTGTCGGGATGGGTGCCTTTCCAAGGGCCTCTGGCCACCAAGAGTCATCCCAGGCGGAGGGGAGGTGCCTAAGATGAGGACTTCTGTTTTGTCGGAGTTCAGTTTCAGACGGCTGTGCTTCATCCACTCGGCTACTTCTTTCATTCCTTCGTGTAAGTTGGTTTTGGCGGTGTTAGGGTCTTTGGTGAGTGAGAGGATCAGTTGAGTGTCGTCAGCGTAGGAGATGATGTTGAGGTTGTGTTGGCGAGCGATGGTCGCAAGGGGGCTCATGTATACGTTGAAGAGGGTGGGGCTGAGAGAAGATCCTTGTGGCATGCCACAAATGACTTCAGTGGCCTCTGACTTGAATGGTGGGAGGCGGACTCTCTGGGTTCTTCCGGTGAGGAATGAAGTGATCCATTCCAGTGCTTTTCCTTGGATTCCGACGTTTCTGATGCGCTGTAGAAGGGTGCTATGACAGACCGTGTCGAAGGCTGCGGAGAGGTCGAGGAGGATGAGGGCGACTGTCTCCGTTGTCCAGTAGAGATCGAATGTCATCAGTTGCAGCGATGAGTGCCGTCTCAGTGCTGTGTTTGGCTCGGAAGCCGGACTGTGAGGAGTCGAGGGATTTGTTGGTTTCGAGGAAGGCGGCGAGTTGATTGTTGTCAGCTTTCTCGATGACTTTGGCAGGGAATGGAAGGAGTGAGATAGGGCGGTAGTTTTTGAGTTCGGTGGGGTCAGCTGTGGGTTTCTTCAGGAGGGCGCTGAGTTCGGCATGTTTCCAGCTTTCCGGGAAGGTTGCGGAGTTGAGGGAGCAGTTGATGACGTCTCGGAGGTGCGGTGCTATAATGGAGTCTGCTTTGTTAAAGATGTGGTGAGGGCATGGGTCTGTGGGGGATCCTGAGTGGATAGAGTTCATCAGACGGATGGTGTCCTCAGTGGAGATAGGCTTCCAGTCGTTGAGGATGTTCAGGGGGGGTGGGGGTTCTGAAGGGGGTTGGGAGGGTTGGTCTTCGGGTCGGTTGTCGAAGCTGTTGTGGATGTCTGCAATTTTGTTGTGGAAGAATGAGGCTAGGGAGTCGCAGAGGGCTTGAGAGGGGGTGATGTCGTTGGAGTTGGCCGAGGGGTTGGTAAATTCCTTGACGATGTTGAATAATTCCTTGCTGTTGTGGGCGTTGTTATCTAGTCGGTCCTTGAAAGCGGCTTTTTTGGCGGTCCGGATCAGTTGGTGGTGTATGCGGGTGGCGTTTTTGAAGGCGTCCTTGGTGCTGGTGGTTGGGTCTTTTTTCCAGGCCTTCTCAAGGGAGCGGCAGAGTTTCTTGGATTTCTTAAGATCATCGTTGAACCAGGAGGCCTTCTTGCTGCCTAGTTTGATTTGTCGTTTTTTCAGTGGTGCTAAGATGTCGGCGCTGTTGGATAACCATTGGGTGAGGTTGGTGGCTGCTTGGTCTGGGTTTGAAGAGTGGGCTGGGGGGTTTAGAAGAAGCGATGAGGAGATCTGGTCGATGGTGATTTTGTTCCAGTTTCTTTGCAGAGTGGGTTGGGGGTGGTTGTTAGAAGTGGGCTTGTTGTAGGTGAAGTGAACGCAGCTGTGGTCAGTCCAAAGGAGAGCTGTGGTGTGGCTGAAGGAGACATGTTTGCTGGAGGTGAAGATAGGGTCGAGTGTGTGACCTGCGATGCGGGTGGAGGTGGTGACAAGTTGTTTAAGTCCGAGGTTGGCGAGGTTGTCCAAAAGGGTGGTGGTGTTGCGGTCGTTGTTCTTTTCAAGGTGAAAGTTGAGGTCTCCCAAAAGGATGTAATCCTCGGAGGGGAGCGCGTGTGGAGTGATGAAGTCTGTGATGTCTTCACTAAACTGTGTGCGGGGTCCTGGTGGCCTGTAAAGGAGGGTGCCTCTGAGTGTGGTTTTGGGGTCGATGTGGATCTGGAAGTGAAGGTGTTCAGAGTTGGCGAGATTGACGTCTGAGCTGGTTGAGATGCGGATGGATTTCTTATGGACGATAGCGATACCTCCTCCTGTGTGGCCGGTACGGTCCTTGCGTATGATCTTATAGTCTTCCGGGATGGCAATGGTGATGTCTGGGGCTGAGGTGGCGTTCATCCATGTTTCTGTTAGGAAGGCGACGTCCGGAGAGATGGTGTCTAGTAGATTCCAGAGGTCAATGGCGTGCCTGTGGACCGATCGGGTGTTGAGCAGGATGCATTGTAGGTGGTTGGGGTCGGATATCTGTTGTGTGATCGTAGATGAGGAGTTGTTCTTGGTGCTGTTGAATTTGCAGGAGTTGCATGAGAAGGGACCGTGGGTGTGTCCAGGAGCGGCTTGGACGCAGTTGGGGGAACGGCCGGGGTTAAGGGCTAGGAGGGTGGTGGCATCGTAGGTAATGCGGGGAGGGAGGGTAATACGAGGACCAGGGGGTCTGGCGCTGGGCGCGGTCCATGCGCGGACGGGCGTAGACGGGCTTACCTTTGGCGCACCTTCGGCGCGACTGGGGCGCGAACGCTGCGCGAAAGAGCATCTGTCATATATGGATAGTGGAGGTGGAGGGGCGAGGGCGGCTCAGCTGGTAGGCGGGGCGGGCTAAAGAGGACGACAACAACAAACAAAATGGCAGCGGAGGGGTGAGCAAAGCAGAGCGCCGGGGGATATCGCGCATTAAAAGTGAAAGTTACAGTGGCAATGTAAAACGCAAACAAAGCGAAGCGGCAACCAAGGCAGACTGCAGGCAATTAATTACGAGGCAGTTTTAAGTCAAAGCGCAGCACAACGATACCAGATGTCGCCAGAGACACTGGGGAGCGACCACTCAGCCCAAAAGCGAAGAGAGAGTCACAGCGCTTCCAGGTATGGGAGCGCTGTATGTAGTCTGTGGGAGGGCGGCTCAGCTGGGAGGCGGGGCGGGCTAAAGAGGACGACAACAACAAACAAAATGGCAGCGGAGGGGTGAGCAAAGCAGAGCGCCGGGGGATATCGCGCATTAAAAGTGAAAGTTACAGTGGCAATGTAAAACGCAAACAAAGCGAAGCGGCAACCAAGGCAGACTGCAGGCAATTAATTACGAGGCAGTTTTAAGTCAAAGCGCAGCACAACGATACCAGATGTCGCCAGAGACACTGGGGAGCGACCACTCAGCCCAAAAGCGAAGAGAGAGTCACAGCGCTTCCAGGTATGGGAGCGCTGTATGTAGTCTGTGGGAGGGCGGCTCAGCTGGGAGGCGGGGCGGGCTAAAGAGGACGACAACAACAAACAAAATGGCAGCGGAGGGGTGAGCAAAGCAGAGCGCCGGGGGATATCGCGCATTAAAAGTGAAAGTTACAGTGGCAATGTAAAACGCAAACAAAGCGAAGCGGCAACCAAGGCAGACTGCAGGCAATTAATTACGAGGCAGTTTTAAGTCAAAGCGCAGCACAACGATACCAGATGTCGCCAGAGACACTGGGGAGCGACCACTCAGCCCAAAAGCGAAGAGAGTCACAGCGCTTCCAGGTATGGGAGCGCTGTATGTAGTCTGTGGGAGGGCGGCTCAGCTGGGAGGCGGGGCGGGCTAAAGAGGACGACAACAACAAACAAAATGGCAGCGGAGGGGTGAGCAAAGCAGAGCGCCGGGGGATATCGCGCATTAAAAGTGAAAGTTACAGTGGCAATGTAAAATGCAAACAAAGCGAAGCGGCAACCAAGGCAGACTGCAGGCAATTAATTACGAGGCAGTTTTAAGTCAAAGCGCAGCACAACGATACCAGATGTCGCCAGAGACACTGGGGAGCGACCACTCAGCCCAAAAGCGAAGAGAGAGTCACAGCGCTTCCAGGTATGGGAGCGCTGTATGTAGTCTGTGGGAGGGCGGCTCAGCTGGGAGGCGGGGCGGGCTAAAGAGGACAACAACAACAAACAGAATGGCAGCGGAGGGGTGAGCAAAGCAGAGCGCCGGGGGATAAGCATATTTAGGCCCTGTGCTGATACTGTCTTGATTCGTGCAAAACACAGCCTCACCCAGCCGGTCTCCGGAATTCTCCTCCAGCTTTCACGGTGATGGTGCTCCTCCTCACGGCCAGGCTGCCGTGTTATTTTTATAATCCAAAAGTGCCCTGAAGCATTAGGAGGTCACGCGACAGAGCCTCGCCATGCGGCTCCTTAATGCAGTCTGCCTTCCTGCTCTTTCATTAATTCAGATGCCAACGCGTTTCGAGGAACAAACCCCTTCTTCTCAGGCTGCCAGTAATGAAAACACTTGAGCCTCGCACTCCTTTCACTATGCAGCTTTAAACCACATGACTTTTGGATTATTTATATATATATATATATATATATATATATATATATATATATATATATATATTTTATTTATGTGGACCCACGCATGGGCGGAAATATTCTAGTGCTTATGACTTTGATGGGGATACCCCTGGAAGAGAACTAGGATTACAGGTAAGTACCTAATCCTTACATTGTGAGCCCAGAAGGTGTGTTTCTTGTAGAAACAAGATATCTGGCATGTGTCGTTGGGCACTACGAAGAACAGCGGTACGTTTTATACGGGCCAGTAGGCCATTGACATTCCAGAAGAGTATTTGGAGGGTCCTATTTAAAGTGGACGCCATTGAGGTGGGTAGTGTATGGAAGAAGGGACTTCGACACTAGTAGGCCCAGGTCCCAAGGGAAACCGCGCTCCCTGCCAAGGGCTACTGGATAGAAGATGTGCGATCTGGTGAGTCTCGTGTTGTCGTCAAAGGCATACATGCATGTTTAGCTACCAATAAAAACAGGGAACAGCGGTCCGTAGGTGGCTAAAAACAACAAACTACCAGGAGATAACCGTCTCTCTCTCCCCCCCACCTTTTCCCCCCCAACTCCCCCCCCCCCCCACCCTACACTTCTGGAGATGAAGCATCTGTCGCCCTGAAAGAGAAAGAACAACTCAAAACAATTGCTTTATTTTTAGTAGTCAGATGAATCAATATAGTCTGCCCCTTGACCACACCTTTTGGTTTAAATCGATTCCAGGGCTACCCTGTAATAAAGTAAGTATATTTGGTTATGTCCTAGGTACCTTTAATCTTTGAGATTTTAAGTGGACCAATAAATGTCCTGAAAAAAATCTAGAAGAGCTCCCAAGTTTTTGTTCTTTGGTTTTGTTCTCTGGAGTGGCACTATCCTACCCATGGCGTGAGAGGTCGCCTATGATGAAGCATGCCATAAATTGTGGGTGAGGTGGCCTCTCAGATACCTTTTGTTTGACCCAGTGCAACAGTTCCTTTGCTGGCACAGGAAAAAGTGGGACTGTAGTTTCATGTACACAAGTATCTTGTGCGTGAAGATTTGGGAAATAGGAAGATGTACTTAAATGTTCAGCTCTCTATTCTCCTGTAGGTATTAGAAGTGTTTTGATACACATCGCTTTATTGATGGTTCTGCAGAGATTACCAGAAGAGAGAGAACTATTTCATAATTAGAGGTTAGTACAACATCATTTAATTTATTTATGTTCACTAAGTTATATAATTAAGGGGTCCGAGTTTAATTTATATTAAAATAACAAGGGTTATGGTTGCTTATTTAACATTATTCAATTTAGATTAATTCATAGTTAGGGTTAGCATGAACTTAAACATTTAATATAAAAATGAATTTGTGTATTCAATTTAAATTCAGACCTTGTGGTAAGGTTCGCTTTATGTTAAGGCTAGGATTAAGTTAGAGAATAAAAAAAATACATTTGGGAATGAGTTTCGGTTAGTTCTATGATTAGGTTAAAGATCATTTAGTATATTAAGTAGAATTTCAATTAAGGAAATGGGTTTGCACTAGAATTTGGTTATGGATAATTCAACGTTAATTTTAATTAATCTGTACTGGTAGTATTTGTTTGGTCAGTTATGTTTTTTTAACCTAAATTAAGAGATGGGGTTCGTATTAAAATTAGTTGAACCGTTATTGTCTTTTTAGGTCTCGCGCCTAGTGTTGCAGTGCGCAGGGCTGCTCTGCTCGCGCAGCGAGAGATTTATTGGGGTAAAGGTATTTTAGGAGAATAAATTTTGCTTCCGTCTATGCTTTCTATTGGGCAACGTCATAAACTCTGCCTTGTCATTGGTGTGCAGCGGTTTTTGTTAATGCCCTGTGGCTTCTTTTGACATGCCCTTGGGACAGTGAGTCTACGGCGTGTCTTGCTCGTGCTGCCTGCATGCGCCAGACGACTCTTTGATTGGTTGGCGACTAGCAAATCAGCATTGTGATTGGTGGACCTTGTCAACCAATCAGAGAGCCTACTGGCGCGTGCAGGCAGCGTGAGCAAGACCTGCTGTAGACTCGCTGTGTCAAGGGCTCTTTGAATGGGCATCAAGTAGGGATGGCGCTGCCTTCATGCGGACGTCACTGTCCCTCCCAGCTGCAGCAGCAGTGAGGCCGCGCCATGCGAGGGAGACTACCGGGGGACACTGGGCCGTGCGTGTTTCTGCCTGTACAGTGTGTTTGTTTTTTAGGACTTATGCCCTGAATATAACTATCAATAAGAACAAAGAAGGCTTGGGCCCTATCACTGTCGGGCCTGGACCACTATAATTTGGAAAACAGGAAAGTGACCAGATAGGTTGTTCAAACAATATAAAGCACCACCTAGCCAATAAATCCTACGTGTGCACAATTTATTTCGCAATACTTTTCATTTTCAAGAAACTGCATTAACATTCCATGTCTTTAAAAGCGACACAGATATAACACATTTATCACCAACAATACATGTAAATCAAAAACACATAATACAAAATACTCAATGAACACATGTACAAAACATGAACACCATGTGAATTGTCTATAACTATAGCATTATATGCAGATCCTGATGACGTTCCTTTTCCTGGCTGACATATTCTGTGACCGTAGGCAAATCCACTTTGTTTCACTATGTCAGACATACTTTTTTTATTTTTAAACTTTATTTTTGTTGCAGACAATGATAGCATAGAACAGTTGCGTCAACAGTTACAAGAAAGCAACGACATTATGCAAAAAACATACTTCTGTATACACGGCCCATCAGCCCACAACCCGAGGGCCGGGCGGCGGTAGTTGGTAGCATGTAAGCCAGGTCATGAACCCAGCCCTGTAACTGCACGGCAGGATATTCTGATCTGCTTTTCCGTTCTTTTCTTAAATACATGTTACCCCCCAACTCCCCAAAGGAACCCCTCCCCCCAAAACTACGGCATTCATGACTAAAACATGTGTACACAGGTCGTTCACCTCATTATGGCACTCCTATTGGCAGATATAGCAGCGGTCGCTACGTAAAGTAGGAATCTCGCCTTGAGATACAAAACACAATACTTCCCAGTTGTAACCTACATGTGCGTGTGCGATCAGGCACTCCCCCAACTCACTGTTCTCCCCCACCCTCCCCTCTGCCCTCACCACCCTCATCTTCAGACTCTGTGTCCCCAGGGGTGAACAACTCCGCACTCGTACCATCCGAATCTTCGGCTTCCTCACTCACCACTCGCATCATTCTCCACGCAAGCAGGTCGTCCTGCAGTTTTACATCTCTACGCACGGTCTGCATAAAGGTTTCCTCCGCCAGGGACCATTCCCCCACATCTCTAAGCCAATGTGACATCTCCGGGGCCCTCTGTCCCATCCACGTGATGGCCACCCTCCTCCTTGCCAGTACTAGAAGCAGCTGTAACATCTTGTAGGGCAGAGTACACTTCCTGGGCTTGGGGACTAAGGCTAACAAGCAGTGAAGGGGGGTCAGCTCCATCCGGAGTCCAGTAACTCTACAAATGTGCGCCACCACTGACTGCCAGAAGGCGTAAACCAGTGGGCAGTCCCATGCTAGATGAAGAAAGGAGGCCCCCTGCGCGCCACACCTAGGGCAGTTATCGCGCTTGTCCGGGGCAATACGCCTCAAGGCAACCGGAGTCACATATGTTCGGTGTAAGAAGTTAAAGTGTATCAATTTGAACCGTGCGTTGCACGACACCTTCCGGGTGAGGGTACCAATGCGTTTGCGCTGTGTTGGGTCTAAAGCAACCCCTAGGTCAGCCTCCCAGGCCGCCCACGCCGGGGGAACCGGAGGGGTGGAGTCCTGCCTCATGGCTGAGTACAGCTCGTGCTCCTTCTGTAGCGCCTAGAGACGGTTATCGCTGCAGAGCTGCGCATAACTGATCCACATTGTCATGCAGTCATTTCTGTTTCTGATTCACACGCTTTGTTTCACAATCTGACTTCTCATTCTTGTTTAGTTTTCAGTTCCGTATCTGCGCGGTCACACTCCTGTGGCAAAGCAACACCATTAACAGCAGTTGTATGTTTCATCATTTTAACCAAATTATGAAGCATAAAAAGATTACACGGCCCTGCTAGACTTTACCCGATCTGCACTTCACTGACAAAACTCTTCCGCGAGTCCTTTGTTCAATGAGCCGTGTTACTGGGCTCCGAAACTATAGATTACACTCCGAGCGTTTCAACCGAAGCTTTCACCAGCTGAGCTATGTTACTGGATGGGAGGGAGCCGGTGTAGACAGACTTCTGCCTCAATTTCTCAGCTAACTCTCTTCACCACGCTCACGCATCACACTCTCAGTCCTACAATTTCTGAACATCTTTGCCCTTACCTGGCTCCGTGGGACCCCGGCAGGAGGGTGCGCCCGGCTCTTCACGTTGGCAGAGACCCCGGCGTAGAGCTAGGCGGAAGGCGGGGCTGTGCACAGAAGTGTGCCCTGGTGGGGCTGAGCAGTCTTTGTCAGAAGGGCTCTTCACATGCGCTGTCGGGGACCCCCCGCCCACCCTCCACACGTTAAAGTGGCAAAGGAGACAGGTGGGCCGCTGGGGTTGGGGCTGAGTCCCCTTAAGGATAAGTCAGACATTACATTCATAGAGCGCTTTAAACAACACAGGATTCGAGAACAAATCCGTTTATAAGATTGTATTTAATAAAGTAGGCGACTGTTATAATCGAGGTGAAATTGTGGAGAGAATGTTATGCCCATTAACACCTACAAATTTAAAAGCTGTTTTTATTTTATCTAATTGTACCTTAGTAGCCCCTTAACCAATCCAATATCTGAACCCTTAAACTACTCCCTGATGCTATCCTTGCCTATACCCTAAAAGAAACCACTTCTCCATAACACTACACTTTTCTTAACCCCGAAAGCCCTAAGTATCCCTTTACCCTACCAATCCCTGAAATCTACCAGCCCCTTATGACCTCTCAGCGCTGTCCTTCACTGAACCCTAAAAACATATTACTACTTCTTAAGGCTATGCCTCCCTGAACTTCAAAGCCCCTCGCCTTCCTTTATTGCTACCCCCTCCCCGCAGTCTAGCCTTACGTCAGAGGATGGTACACCAGCCTCCCACTCACCCCCTCACACCCACTGACTGCACAGCAAGCGCCTGTCAATAGTGGGGTGGAGTACAGCTGTAGAACCTGGGGGTGGGGGTGTACAGATTAAAAACACAAGTGGAACAGGCAACCTGACCATGGGCTGTATTCTCGGTGGGGCCTCACTCTGAAAGACTACCTGGACTGGGTCACACACAGGGCTGCAGCCTGTCGAGGGACTGCCTGCCCCACTCATGCTCGCTTTTTAAATGCAGAGACCTGGTGAGAGGATGGTGACACTCCCCGGGTGGTCTTCTGTTTGGCGGTGCCACCCAATATTCCTGCACCTTCAGCATGCAATGAAGTAGAGTCCAGCCTGTTGTCAGCGCAGCCTTCCCCTTCCAGAACTCGGCAGACAGTGAGCAGGGGCGAGCGGGCGTCCTTTCAAAACTCTTGGCATTAGTAAGGTCAGAGGTTGGTCTGGGGGTTACACAAAAAGGCCTCCTTGCGCAGTGCAAAGGCACTGCATAGTTGTGAAGTAATCAGAAAGCAAGCATGAAAAACATTTCAATACAGATATTTTTAGCAGTCTTTTCTTCTACCGAGTGCTGGGAGTAATAACAAGCATTTGCAAGGCTATAGGTCCTACAGTTACTCGAGTTTAAGCTTTTGGCATTGTAAATAACAATGCCTTTTATTTAGGTTTTTAAAAAGAAAACAAAAAAAGAGGCATTGGTATTTGCAATGTCAATAGCTCAAACTCGCGTAACTGCGAGACCTATTGCATTGCAAATGCTTGTTGATAGTTAGGGCTAGTATACTGGATAGATTAAAGGTATGGCTCACAGTATTAATCACAAAGCATAGTTGGATCCATTTAAAACACTTCTTGTTTGACATTGCACTAGACCGAGAGGGATGCCAGCATTCCAAAACAGTGCAAGTGTATTGCCTGCATTCCGAAGGGTGGAGATCCAGACATTAAGAGGGACTCCTGTTAAAACAAGCATTTGCAATGCAATAGGTCTCGCATTAAAGCCAGTTTGAGCTATTGACATTGTAAATGACCATGCCTTTTTTTTTTCGTTTTTGAAAACATAAATAAAAGGCATTGTCATTTATAATGCCAATAGCTCGAACTTGCGTAAATGCGAGACCTATTGCATTGCAAATGCTTGTGTTCATTTACTCTGGCAAAGTAGAGGAATGCAGCAATGTATAAGATACAGAACAGTCTTTGCCAAGTGCTTTTAAAAAAAAAAAAAAAAAAAAATACAAACCTTTTGGCCAGTAGTCCCAGGAGCAGCGCCAGGGGTACCACAGGGCATGCCAGGTGACCCTTTATTGGCGTCCATGATCCCTACGTGCTGAGGAACAAGATAACAGATGAAGGACTTAATGAACAAGACAGTTATAGAAACACAAATGGTGGCTATGCCAGCAATAATCGCACATATCTGCACTTATTGGGGATGTAGTATCATTCACAATGTCTTTCCACATAAAATGGAGGTGCTGTCATGGGAGTGAACACCCCGGCACCTGGGGTGAGTAGCTGCCTACGAGAGCGTCCTTGGCAGAAACTTAAGCAAAATTATAAGTACCGAAGCGCACACAAGAAATCTGTTCAGTTAAAGTTTTTTGAAAAAAGTAGTCTAAAAGTAATCAAAACTACAGTCCATGAAGTTCTTTTTTTCTTTTTTTTGTGAGTTGTTTATTCCATTTGTGCTTTCCACAAAATCTGGTCATGTACAAGCAGAAGTAACTTTTGGACTTCATATCTTTGGAGTTTTGATTACTTTTAGAGTACTTTTTTCGAAAAACCTAAACTGAACAGAGTTGTGTGTGCTTCTGTAATCATAATTGTGCTTATGAACTAGATAGCTCTCAGAAGGTCCTATTATAAAAGCAGGTGAAATACGTTAGTGATTACAAAGTGTGGGGAAGAGCTTCCAGCCTGCACATCGGCACCTGTTCTCCCAAGTGCATTCTGGGTGTTGCAGTCCATAGTGTCATAGCTGCTCACAAAGTATAAAGTGTTTACTATCCGTGTTTGTGCAGCAACCGCGTGCATCTTTGGACATTTGTTTCTTGGCCACTGCTAGTGATCAGCAGAGATTTGCCATGTTAGGTTTGGGGTGCTTGAAATGCTGATAGTTTCCCAGTTGAAGTCCCACTCCAAATATGTGGGTACGTCCCATGACTCGTCAACCAAACAGTTCCAGGAGGAGGTTAACAATTACAGACGGGGCAGACTGCCAACATATGAGCACTGGTTCTCCCGAGTGTAGTTTGGTTGTTGTAGTTCATCTTAAGTAGTCAAAAGTAGAAAGTGTTTGTTTGCCGTTGGATCAGAAAGCAATAGTTGATCAGGGTGCATGACCAAGTGCTTCTCCTGGACACCACAGCCTCTGCCATGAGCACTACTCTCACACAGGTATGGTTTGAAAGATTTCTAAGTTAATGTACCCTTTGTTTAAAAACAAAAAAAAAAGAAAACTCAGACATTCTCAAAATAAACCACAGTTTAATGTGACGTTACAAGAAAGATGACACTTCACCGCGGGTTCTCAAAGCTGAGTGAGCGCTGTTCACCCAAGCCCGGCGTCTCCTGATAAATCCTCGGCGGAGGAGGGCTTGCACACAGCATTCATTTGCTGATAAGGTCTCTGTGAAGAAGAAAAAAACATGCATTTCCCCTGTAACAGAAAGCTTGCGCGCACACCATTTACAAACTGAAGGATGGGCTGGTCTAAGTATCAAGCATTCGCCTCATACCACCGAAAAAGAAAAACGAACAACCTGGGAGTTGTGTACGCGCGCTAGGGCAAAAGTGAAAGCAGCTGTGGCGAGTGGTGTGCGCGCACCATGATGAGAGAGGATAGCCAGATGGCGTCTCTGCTAGTCATTGTGCGCTTAACCGCATGCTCTATGCCACCCTGTCAGACTTTTGAAATCCCACTCATTAAAAGTCTCGCCAGAGCAGCACATGCGCTGGCTCAGTTGAGACCTAAAAATCAATTGCAAGGGGATGCTAATTAGGCTCTCGGAGGCACTGCCCTTTGTTAGATGGCAGGAGTGAGGGGTGAACGTGTAGATTCTATTGTACAAGGTGAAGGGGTGACTATAAACAAGGCCCAGCGTTTTGTATTTTTGATCACACTGTTTGGCTAATGACCTTAAACTGCTAAAGCCTCACAGCTCTTTGCCTAGGAGCACTCTCAACTGAGGCACAGAGATTACACTGATTTGAGGGGCATTTTTACACCAAGGCTGTGTTCGGACAACAGCATGGCAATGACATTTGAATGGAGAACCAGTCTGCCATGTAAAAGGTATTTCATTTACACAATATTGTGGCTGCTAAGAGTAGTGTGCAGACTACTCCTCTCAGGGGTCTGCTCCTGTGTATCTCATTTGCATTTGTTTCCTTCCTCTGAATTCCAAGGCTGGTCTCACCTAAACTGGTTTGTAACCTCTGATCTTAGGTTTTAATGGAGATCAAGCTGGAAAGATATATTTCCCCCTCGTAGCATTTGAAGATGCACTGAAATACATCCCTCCCCTAAAATAGTAGCTATCCTCCCCTCTTTTCCTCCTCTGCAGTCAACAGTGAGGTCCTGCAAAGGGTAATCAGCCAGTGCAGCTCTTACTTCGAAAGAACAGGCGGATTGAACATTTGTGGCTAAGAAACTGAATACAGTTGCTAATACACCATAATCGAAACGCATGCACTGAGTTACCAGTTATGGGTTTCTCAATCCGCGGAGTCAAAATACCAGCAGCATCTGGCAGACTAAAAGGAGGGGAACCAGGTGAAAAGGCACAATTCCAACAGTACCCAACTAGGATACACTCGCCACACAGAACGTGAGTGCAGAGGCTCATGTCCATTCAAGACTGCAAAAGTGGGTGTACAGTTGACAGAGCCCCACCAGGCTGGCTTGTTAGTAAAGGAACCACACCAAGACGCTCGTGAGGCATCTCTAACCAGGAGGGCTGCCACCAGTGGGTGATAGTTCGTATTGCAGTGGAAGCACAGCTGTCCTGTTGAATCTGGGGAGGGCGCCAAAGGCTGGCTTTGGGGTTGTTCTCGCTTAGATGGGGCAGTGAAGAAAAGACTTTGTACCATTAGGTAAGCTGCTGCCATGCTTGTCCTAGCAATATAGGAGGAAGGCGCACACACACGGTCCACACCCTGGAGTTCTCCTCAGGCCCTCTGAAGGATTCCAGGTATGGCTGGAGTGGCATTTACCCTGACCTTTGAGATGGATATTCGTGCAGGCACTGTTCGAGTTTTCCAGCCACTCTGGTACAAGAGGATAACCTCTAGTACAACATGGGAGCAGGGGGCAACATTGTATGTCTCTTACGGGGACGTGGGGGAGAGAAGTCATTACAGGACCTGCCCTGGATTGGTATGTTGCGTGTACTCAAGGACGGTTTTGCAGATATCAAACACTCCTATGGCTAACAGTATAAATATTGGACTTTTGAGGCCACCATTTCAACCATAGGCTTTTTCTGACCAGTCTCTTTCGGCCATTGATGTCTTGGTCTAGTGGAGAGGAGTGTTTGTCTCTCAGTCCTAATAACTATTTGTGTATAATTTCACCTCCTGTTGAGTGCTTGTATTGAAACTGGTGAGGCACTTCTTTACTAGCAAATCCCCTGCCCGTTCCTGCTTCCTCTATCCCTTGAGTTTTTCACTCAAGTGTGCTAAACCTGCAAATATTAGTACATTAAACCAGAACTATTGGCATTGCCAATACTAGTTTTGCTTGTGTTTTTTTAACCTCCTCATGCAGAAGGTACAGAGCATTAAGGTTTTGTGGGGATTAGGTTACCAGGCAAGTTGAAAAGATAATGAAGTCCAAATGTTTGTCAGAGGAGACTTCTTTTGTTGTCTCAGTTAATCTGAGAGTGACGAGATAAACAAGAATGTACAATGCAATGGTCTCTGCTTTATTAAAGTTAGAGCTATTGGCATTGCAAATGGCATTTTTTTCATTTTTGTTTTTAAAAAAAACATAAATGAATGGTATTGTCATTTACAGTGAGCATTAGAGAGTACTAGAGAGTATTAGCGGACACAGAGCCACACACACACTAACACACAGAGCCACACACACTAACACACAGAGCCACACACACGAACAGCCAGAGCCACACACAGCCAGAGCCACACACACACAGCCAGAGCCACACACACACAGCCAGAGCCACACACACACAGACAAAGCCACGCACACACAGAGAAAGCCACGCACACACAGAGAAAGCCACGCACACACACACAGACAAAGCCACGCACACACAAAGACCAAGCCACAGACAAAGCCACACACACACACATACACACACACACACACACACACACACACACACCCCCCAGACAGAGCTCTCTGCCCAGTAACGCCCTAGGGAACAGAGGCACGAAAAGCCGGATCACAAGCAGGGCAGGGGACAGAGGCACAACAATCAACGAGGGGGCAGGGACAGGAGAGCAAGCACAAGCAACTAGGGGGCAGGGGGGCACAGAGGCACAAAAACCGGATCGCAAGCAGGGCAGGGCACAACAAGCAACGAGGGGGCGGGGCAGGAGAGCAAGCACAAGCAACAAGGGGACAGGGGGGCACAGAGGCACAAAAACCGGATCACAAGCCGGGCCGGGGACAGAGGCGCAACGAGGAGGCAGGGGCAGGAGAGCAAGCACAAGCAACGAGGGGGCAGGGGCAGGAGAGCAAGCACAAGCAACAAGGGGGCAGCAAGCACAAGCCACGAGGGGGCAGGGGGGCACAGAGGCACAAAAAACGGATCACAAGCAGGGCAGGAGACAGAGGCACAACAAGTAACGAGGGGGCAGGGCAGGAGAGCAAGCACAAGCAACGAGGGGGGGAGGACAGCAAGCACAAGCAACGAGGGGGGAGGACAGCAAGCACAAGCAATGGGGGGGGCAGGACAGCAAGCACGAGCAACGAGGGGGGGGAAGGACAGCAAGCACGAGCAACAAGGGGGCAGGACAGCAGGCACAAGCAACGAGGGGGCGGCAGGACAGCAAGCACAAGCAACAAAGGGGGCAGGACAGCAAGCACAAGCAACGAGGAGGCAGGACAGCAAGCACGAGCAACAAGGGCAGGGGAGCAAGCACAAGCAACAAGGGGGGCAGGACAGCAAGCACAAGCAACGAGGGGGGCAGGACAGCAAGCACAAGCAACGAGGGGGGCAGGACAGCAAGCACGAGCAACGAGGGGGGGCAGGAGAGCAAGCACAAGCAACGAGGGGGCAGGACCGCAAGCACGAGCAACGAGGGGGGGCACGCCAGCAAGCATGAGCAATGAAGGGGCAGGACAGCAAGGGGGGGCAGGGGAGCGAGCACAAGCAACGAGGGGGAGAGGACAGCAAGCACGAGCAACGAGGGCGAGAGGACAGCAAACACGAGCAACGGGGGAGCAGGGGAGCAAGCACAAGCAACGAGGGGGGGCAGGACAGCAAGCACAAGCAACGAATGGGGGCAGGACAGCAAGCATAACGAGGGGGGGCAGGGGAGCTAGCACGAGCAAAGAGGGGGCAGGACAGCAAACACTCACCGGAAGACTCGGCAGCTTCTTGACTTCTTGCGGCGGTCGGGCAGAAATGGCGTCACAAAAGGGGCCCCATTTTTGCTTTCAGGGCGTGGTTTTTGCAGTTGAGCGACTGATGACGTCACAGCGAGAAAACTGCAAAAAACACGCCCCCGAATCCGAAAAGGACGGGGCTTGAACGGAGTGATGCCCCTCTCCTCCAATGGCTGGCCTCCGTTTAGGAAGCCAGCCAATGGAGAAGAGGGGCGGGTTCAAACCCCCTTACTAAGAAACATGAATTCTTGGCTGCGCGACACTGCTGTGCAGTGTACGCTAGGCCGAGACCTAAAAGAAGGGAACTCCAACTAACTATAACGTGGGAATTTCAATGGTTTTATGTCAGTAAAATTTCCAGCTAACTATAACTGGTGTCAAACCTATGGTTTTTTCAGTGCATTTAATAGGTTTTTTAAATATTAATTCCTAACTATAACTGGTGTGAAACCTATGTTTTTTTCTGTGAAAAAATATATATATATATATATGTCCAAACAAAGCTGCTTCTGCTGCAACGCTGTGACCCGTTGAAAAGTGGCGTACGCTCCGGCGAAGCAACCGGAAAATAGTATTCCACACAAATTTCCAATAAAGTACGCTCTCAGGAACGACACAACAATCCAGGAGTAAACTTAGATCCTTAGTTTATTCACACAACGCGTTTCAGCGACTTGCCTTGATCACGTGTGACAAAAGTGTGTGAGAAAGTGTGCCATTAAATAAAGTTACAGAAACAAAAGTAGGACTTCATATAAGTATTACAAAATAATGTCGGCCATCTTGTAACAGTGTTGTAAACATTGCAATAAAATGACGAATTCATCATAATAACGTGTGATTGATAAGCTTTCCAATAGAGCTGTCAAAACTAACAATGATTAATATACAATTGCAGTTTCATGAATGGTACGGAAATAAATCTGTCTAACAGTGAGCATCGGGGAAGGAATACCAGCGCTAGAAGCGAGTGGAACATTTTAGCATTATCGATGTACTGTTCATTGACAAGTGTCCTGGATAGTAAGAGACAACATCTGTTGGTAATCGGATGTAGTCATTCTAATCCAAATCGTATATAAAGGCTTACAATGATAATATAGACGTAAGAAAACATAAGAATTAATTAGCAACATGCAGAGTTACAATCAACTATAAAGTGCAACTGGCATCCCTCCTATAGAGTAACTAGAAGGCAAAACTGATTTATACAGTGGCATGTTAAAGCAATAAAAATATTCTATATATCGAAGACAATATAAAGCCCTTCATTTGACATATTGCTGCAGTAGTCTCTAATCGTCTATGAGAGTATAGCAAGGTACAAAGAAAAACTGTTGACAAGTGTCCATATGACAAAGAGAGGGGGGTATATCCCTGCATCACATCCGGTGTGATATTGAAAATGATACTCAACCGTCGGAGGCGTATTCATTCATACTCGTACCAAATAAGGCATAGTCCCACTTATAAAAGTAACTTCAGTGATGTCAAATAGGTGCAAAAGAGATAACTGACCGTGAATATGTGCCTATAAAAAGAAGAGGTGAAACAGGAACAAGTGCCAGAGACAGATGTGCCCAATTGGGAAATCCATTCATACCCGGAGACCCTGCCTGTACACCTGTAAATTAAATATACAAAAAAGAAAATATTGTTAAAAATTGTACCAGCACACATGAAAACATGTTGAAAGATGCAAGTAGATAAAATAAGATCACATGAAGGGCAACAATAGATAATAGTCAAACAGATCAAACCGATCAAACTCAGGGGGCGTAATCAATACATTCCCAAAGAAGGACATAAATAGATCCCTACGTGTCCTCCCTCAGGTGTACTGCTAACTCTTCGTCCCAGTTAAGGCCACCCGGATGTTTGCTTTGAAAATTGATGATATGTCTAGATTCATGTTGTCTAAGGGATAGTAGTCTGTCTCCACCCCTGGGACTCACATGAACCTGTTCGATGAGCATGTAGCTTAACAGATTAGCATCAGAGTAGTGTTTTTCCCTGAAGTGTCGTGCTACAGGATATTTGTGGTCCTGATTAGTTATTGCCCTCCGATGTTCCAGTACTCTTTTTTTCGCACTACACTTAGTACTCCCTATGTACCATAGGTGACAAGGGCATTCAATAACATACACAACATAACTGGTGCTACAAGTGAGAAATTGAGTTATTTTTCTCCTGACTCCATTGTAAACCAACTCATTTTTAAAAACACTGTTGCTACAGGCTTTACAGTGACTACAAGGGTAAAAACCCTGCAGGCCATGTTCAGTAGTATCTTTGTATTGAGTAACATCATTTCTTGCCACCAGATCCCTGATATTAAGATTGCGTCTGTAAGTTATGCTCGGTCGGTCTTTGACCACATTACCTATGATATTATCATGTCTCAGAATGTCCCAGTGTTTAACAATGACCCTTTTGACACCTTCAGATTTGGCATTGAAAGTGAGTATCAGTCTGGTGGTGTCCTCAGTCTCATCTAGTACAGGCTCAACATTCTCTAAGGGATCTGGTGGCAAGAAATGATGTTACTCAATACAAAGATACTACTGAACATGGCCTGCAGGGTTTTTACCCTTGTAGTCACTGTAAAGCCTGTAGCAACAGTGTTTTTAAAAATGAGTTGGTTTACAATGGAGTGTGGGGTTGTGGTGTGGTGTGGGGTTGTGGTTGGGTGTTGGGTGTGGGGTTGTGGTTGGGTGTGGGGTTGTGGTTGGGTGTGGGGTTGTGGTTGGGTGTGGGGTTGTGGTTGGGTTTGGGTTGTGGTTGGGTGTGGGGATGGGGGTTGGGTGTGGGGTTGTGGTTGGGTGTTGGGTGTGGGGTTGTGGTTGGGTGTGGGGTTGTGGTTGGGTGTGGGGTTGTGGTGTGGTGTAGGGTTGTGGGGTTGTGGTTGGGTGTGGGGTTGTGGTTGGGTGTGGGGTTGTGGTTGGGTGTGGGGTTGGGGGTGGGTGTGGGGTTGGGGGTGGGTGTGGGGTGATGGGTGTGGCTGTGGGTGGGTGTGGGTGTGGTTGTGGGTGTGGTTTGGTGTGGGTGATGGGTGTGTGTTTGTGTGTATGGGTGTCGTTGTGTGTGGGGTTGTGGGCTGGTGTGGGTGTGTGGTGTTGTGGTTGGGTGTGGTTGGGTGTGGGTGTGGTTGTGGTTGGGTGTTGGGTTGTGGTTGGGTGTAGGGTGGTTGTGGGGTTGTGGTTGGGTGTGGGGGTGTGGGGTTGTGGTTGGGTGTGGGGTTGGGGTTGGGGTTGGGGTTGGGGTTGGGGTTGGGGTTGGGGTTGGGGTTGTGGTTGGGGTTGTGGTTGGGGTTGGTTGTGGGGTTGTGGTTGGGTGTGGGGGGGTTGTGGGTGTGGGTGTGGGTGTGTGTGTGTATGGGTGTGGTTGTGTGTGTGGATGTGATTGTGGTCTGGTGTGGGTGTGTGGATGTGGTTGGGTGTGTGGATGTGGTTGGGTGTTGGTGTGGGGTTGGGTGTGGTTGGGTGTGGTGGTGTGGGGCTGTGGTTGGGTGTGGGGCTGTGGTTGGGTTTGGGGGTGTGGTGTTGTGGTTGGGTGTTGGGTGTGGGGTTGTGGTTGGGTGTTGGGTTGGGTTTGTGGTTGGGTGTTGGGTTGGGTTTGTGGTTGGGTGTTGGGTTGGGTGTTGGGTTGGGTGTGGGGTGGTGGGTGTGGTTGGGTGTGGGTTGGGTGTGGTGGGTGTGGGGTGGGTGTGAGTGTGAGTGTGTGTGGATGTGGTTGGGTGTGGGTGGGTGTGGTTGTGGTCTGGTGTGGGTGTTTGGTTGTGGTTGGTTGTTGGATGTGGTTGGGTGTTGGGTGTGGTTGTGGTTGGGTGTTGGGTGTAGGGTTGTGGTTGGGTGTAGGGTTGTGGTTGGCTGTAGGGTTGTGGGTGTGGTTGGGTGTGGGGTTGTGGTTGGGGTTGTGGTTGGGTGTGGGGTTGTGGGTGGGATTGGGGTTGTGGGTGGGATTGGGGTTGTGGGTGGGAGTGGGGTTGTGGGTGGGAGTGGGGTTGTGGGTGGGAGTGGGGTTGTGGTTCTGGTCACGTTGGGGTTGTGGTTCTGGTCACGTTGGGGTTGTGGTTCTGGGTGTGGGGTTGTGGTTCTGGTCGCGTTGTGGTTCTGGTCGGGGTTGTGGTTCTGGTCGGGGTTGTGGTTCTGGGTGTGGGGTTGTGGTTTGGGTGTGGGGTTGTGGTTTGGGTGTGGGGTTGTGGTTTGGGTGTGGGGTTGTGGTTGGGTGTTCGGTTGGGTTTGTGATTGTGGTTGGGTGTGGGGTGGTGGGTGTGGGGTGGTGGGTGTGGTTGGGTGTGGGTTGGGTGTGGGGTGGTGGGTGTGGGGTGGGTGTGGGGTGGGTGTGGGGTGGTGGGTGTGGGGTGGGTGTGAGTGTGTGTGGGTGTGGGTGGGTGTGGTTGTGGTCTGGTGTGGGTGTTTGGTTGTGGTTGGTTGTTGGATGTGGTTGGGTGTGGTTGTGGTTGGGTGTTGGGTGTAGGGTTGTGGTTGGCTGTAGGGTTGTGGTTGGCTGTGGGGTTGTGGGTGTTGGGGTTGTGGTTGGGTGTGGGGTTGTGGGTGGGAGTGGGGTTGTGGGTGGGAGTGGGGTTGTGGGTGGGAGTGGGGTTGTGGTTCTGGTCACGTTGGGGTTGTGGTTCTGGTCACATTGGGGTTGTGGTTCTGCATGTGGGGTTTATTTATTTATTTATTTAGGAGATTTGTAGAGCGCATGGCTGCCCGGGAGCGTCCCAGCGCTGACAGAATCCACTAAGTTCTCAAAAAGGATGGGCCGGGGGGTGGCATGGATCAGGGGAACAGCCATGTCTTCAGGGATTTACGGAATGTTAAGAGATTAGGTTGGGCCCGGAGGGCTGGTGGAAGAGTGTTCCACATCTTGGATGCCAAGTAGGAGAATTGCCGATCTCCGAAACGTGATTTTTTGGTTTTGGGTATTTTAGTCAGGTGGGCATTGGTAGAGCGTAGGGTTCTGGTTGTTGTGTGGGGAGTTATGAGATTTTTCAGAACCGGGGGACCTTTTCCGTGCAGGATTTTGTGGGTTAAGCACATAGCCTTGAAGTGCACTCTTTGTTCCACCGGGAGCCAATGTAGTTCTTTGAGTGCGGGCTTGGCAGAGCAGCGCTTTTTGGTGCCGGTAAGAATTCGTGCCGCAGCATTTTGCACCACCTGGAGTTTGGAGATGACTTTTTTTGGGGATCCAAGGTATAGGGCATTTCCGTAGTCCAATCTGGACAGTATGAGGCCCTGGATGACCAGTTTTCTAGACTGGAAAGGAAGGATAGGGAGGATTTTGCGGATGGACCGGATCAAGCCAAAGCAAGTTCCCGCAGTTTTCTTGGCCTGGGTGCTGAGAGTGAGTTTATTATCCAGCCAGATCCCTAAGCTTTTGATATCGGTTTTAGGGGTTGGAGGTGGGCCCATGCTGGGCGGCCATAAGGATTCCGGGCGAAAAAGGGACTGGTTGCCTAAAACCATAAGCTCCGTTTTTTCCCCATTGAGCTTTAAATGGGAGCTGCTCATCCAACTGACGATGTCCTCCAGGCAGGAATACAGATCTATGGAGGGGGGTTCTGACTGGCTTAGGGAAACGACCAACTGTGTGTCGTCCGCGTAGGTCAGGAGTTTGATGCCATAGGGGACGACAATTTGTTCCAGAGGTGCCATATATACGTTGAAGAGTGTCGGGCTCAGAGAGGAGCCCTGAGGCACTCCGCAACGTATCGGGGTTTCCTTGGAGATGCAGTCTCCGTCTGCTACCTGAAAGGAGCGATTGTGGAGGAAGGATTTTAGCCACTCAAGGGCTGTCCCTTTGATGGCAAGATCTGCTAGGCGTTGGGCAAGAATGCTATGGTTGACGGTGTCGAAAGCTGCGCTAAGGTCCAGGAGGATCACTGCCACCGATCCTCCTGCATCGATGATCTTCCTGGCTTCTTCGACCACCGCCACCATAGCTGTTTCTGTCCCTTGGCCCGGGCGGAAGCCCGTTTGCGAGGTTTTTAGCAATTCATTGGACTCCAGATAGAGAGAGAGCTGGGAGTTTATGTATTTTTCCGCTAATTTACTGATGCCCGGGAGGAGAGATATAGGTCTGTAGTTGGCCAAATTATCCGGGTCAAGGTTAGGTTTTTTTATGAGTGCTTTCACTACCGCTTTTTTCCAGTTAGTGGGCACTAATCCGGAGTCAAAAGAGGTGTTTAAGAGGTTGATTATGAGAGGAAGAATGCTCGGGGCTACAAGTTTAAGATGTCTCAGCGGGGCAGGGTCGTGGGGCGATCCGCTTTTGAGGGCTTGTAGTATAGAGCCCAGAGTTTCCGCGTTGATGGGTTGGAATTTACTAAGTTCAACGCCATTTCTTTGCTGATGGGAGGAGGGGAGGGGGAGTGGGTCTGAAGGGGAGAGTGGCGGAAGTTGTTTAAGTATGTTTTGAATTTTAGAGTCAAAGAAGTTTGCTAACTCATTGCAGTGTTCTATAGTAGGGTCTCGTGCATCTGGGGGGGTGGGGGGTTTGAGAAGCTTTTTCAAAGTGAGGAACGTCTCCCTTGATGAATTTGCTGCCTGGCTGATTTTCTCGCTGTAAAAAGAGGTTTGTGCGTTTTTCAAAGCTTTTTTATAATTCAGGATCATCAGTCTGTAGTCGTTTTTGTCGGTGGGGTTGAAGTCTTTTCTCCAGACTCTTTCTGCTCTCTTGCAGGCTTTTTTCAAAAGGCGAAGTTCCTGGGTGAACCATGGGGAAGTTGCTTTTTTCCTTAGTTTACGGTGAGATTTTTTTGGAAGGGCCAGGTCTAAGGAGTTGGTGATCCAGGAGGAGAATTCCCTATCTGCGAGTTCAATGGTTGAGCTAAGGTTGGGGACTGACTCCTCGAGGAGTTGTGTCCATTTGGCAACGTCTAGTTTTGCCCAGGGTCTAGATGGTCTGCCGGAGGCTTGGGTTTGCGGCGATTTGGAGTAGATGTGCCAGCTGAAAGAGATGAGAAGGTGGTCGGACCATGGCACGGGAGTGGGGGGCCTGGTCTCAAGGTCCTGGAGGTTGCAGAATATAGGGTCGAGCAGGTGTCCTCTGTTGTGAGTGGGGAGGGAATTCTGTAGGTGCAGTTGGTGGGTAGCAAGATCTTGGATCAGTTCTACGGCTGCATTATCTTTGCTATCTTCCAAATGGATATTAAAATCCCCAAGAATAAGGAAGTTGGACTGAGTGCTGGATCTAGCTAAGGAGCATTCTAGAATGGAGTCAATGAATTTTCCCATAGCACCAGGGGGGCGATAAATAAGGAGTCCAGAGAGAGAAGAGCAGGGGGAAATCTGCAAGGTGAATTGGACGTTTTCACAGTCTGCCAGGGGACTATCAAGGAAACGGCAAGGTATGGAGTCCTTAGAGATGACAGCAATGCCACCCCCTCTACCTTTGGGCCGGTCAAGATGTTGAATGCTAAATCCTGGGGGTAGTGCTAGCACTATGTCAGCGTCAGAGTGAGGTGCCAGCCAAGTTTCTGTAAGAAATAGTATGTCAAGATTGAGGTCTTCAATAAGCATGTTTATTTCAAGGGCGTGTTTAGGTAGAGATCTGCAATTGATCATTGCCATATTTATGGTCATCTGAGTGGGGGCCTTAAAGGTAAGGGGAGTGAATTTGAAAGGGCAGTGAGGACAATGATTGAGGCGGGAATCACCCATTAGGGTATGTGAGCATACAGATGGAACGGACCCGTTGAGGTTGCGAAGGGCATTACCTGAATAGGTCGTCCTTCCTTCTGGCCTCTTTCCTGGCTCCTGGCGTGTACTGGCGCGGACGGGCGCAGACGGGCTTGCCTTAGGCGCGCCTTCGGCGCGCAAACGGCGCTCCCGCTGCGCTCGTCTGCTGCGCTTCCTGGCCAGGCACATAGTTTATGCCTGAGAGGGAGGGCGTCAAGGGGGCGTGGCCAGCGGAGGTGGGCGTGTCCGATGACGCGCTCGCCCTCGGAGGTGGCGGAGACAGGGGATCGTTGCAGCGTGACAGCACGCTGTTCAGGCAAGTAGATTAGGTTTTTTTAAAAATGCGAGGTTACACAGTATCACAACAAGGTTAAAAATACAGCACACTCCCGGCTTCCGCCTCAGGAGACTCTTAGGGATTGTGGGAGTCGCGCTTGGAGCTGCGCGCTCTATTTACGTCCAAAAAGGGGGCGTGGCCAGCGGAGGTGGGCGTGTCCGATGACGCGCTCGCCCTCGGAGGTGGCGGAGACAGGGGATCGTTGCAGCGTGACAGCACGCTGTTCAGGCAAGTAGATTAGGTTTTTTTAAAAATGCGAGGTTACACAGTATCACAACAAGGTTAAAAATACAGCACACTCCCGGCTTCCGCCTCAGGAGACTCTTAGGGATTGTGGGAGTCGCGCTTGGAGCTGCGCGCTCTATTTACGTCCAAAAAGGGGGCGTGGCCAGCGGAGGTGGGCGTGTCCGATGACGCGCTCGCCCTCGGAGGTGGCGGAGACAGGGGATCGTTGCAGCGTGACAGCACGCTGTTCAGGCAAGTAGATTAGGTTTTTTTAAAAATGCGAGGTTACACAGTATCACAACAAGGTTAAAAATACAGCACACTCCCGGCTTCCGCCTCAGGAGACTCTTAGGGATTGTGGGAGTCGCGCTTGGAGCTGCGCGCTCTATTTACGTCCAAAAAGGGGGCGTGGCCAGCGGAGGTGGGCGTGTCCGATGACGCGCTCGCCCTCGGAGGTGGCGGAGACAGGGGATCGTTGCAGCGTGACAGCACGCTGTTCAGGCAAGTAGATTAGGTTTTTTTAAAAATGCGAGGTTACACAGTATCACAACAAGGTTAAAAATACAGCACACTCCCGGCTTCCGCCTCAGGAGACTCTTAGGGATTGTGGGAGTCGCGCTTGGAGCTGCGCGCTCTATTTACGTCCAAAAAGGGGGCGTGGCCAGCGGAGGTGGGCGTGTCCGATGACGCGCTCGCCCTCGGAGGTGGCGGAGACAGGGGATCGTTGCAGCGTGACAGCACGCTGTTCAGGCAAGTAGATTAGGTTTTTTTAAAAATGCGAGGTTACACAGTATCACAACAAGGTTAAAAATACAGCACACTCCCGGCTTCCGCCTCAGGAGACTCTTAGGGATTGTGGGAGTCGCGCTTGGAGCTGCGCGCTCTATTTACGTCCAAAAAGGGGGCGTGGCCAGCGGAGGTGGGCGTGTCCGATGACGCGCTCGCCCTCGGAGGTGGCGGAGACAGGGGATCGTTGCAGCGTGACAGCACGCTGTTCAGGCAAGTAGATTAGGTTTTTTTAAAAATGCGAGGTTACACAGTATCACAACAAGGTTAAAAATACAGCACACTCCCGGCTTCCGCCTCAGGAGACTCTTAGGGATTGTGGGAGTCGCGCTTGGAGCTGCGCGCTCTATTTACGTCCAAAAAGGGGGCGTGGCCAGCGGAGGTGGGCGTGTCCGATGACGCGCTCGCCCTCGGAGGTGGCGGAGACAGGGGATCGTTGCAGCGTGACAGCACGCTGTTCAGGCAAGTAGATTAGGTTTTGGTTGTGGTTCTGGTCGCGTTGTGGTTCTGGTCGGGGTTGTGGCTCGGGTGTGGGGTTGTGGTTCGGGTGTGGGGTTGTGGTTCGGGTGTGGGGTTGTGGTTCGGGTGTGGGGTTGTGGTTCGGGTGTGGGGTTGTGGTTCGGGTGTGGGGTTGTGGTTCGGGTGTGGGGTTGTGGTTCGGGTGTGGGGTTGTGGTTGGGGGTGGGGTTGGGTTGGGTTTGTGGTTGGGGGTGGGTTGGGGTGGGTTTGTGGTTGGGGGTGGGGTTGGGGGTGGGGTTGTGGTTGGGGGTGGGGTTGTGGTTGGGGGTGGGGTTGTGGTCGGGGTGGGTGTGGATGGGTGTGGGTGTGTTTGTGTGTATGGTTGTGGTTGGGTGTGGGGTTGTGGTTGGGTGTGGGGTTGTGGTTGGGTGTGGGGTTGTGGTTGGGTGTTGTGTGGGTGTGGTTGTGGCGGTGGGTGTGGTTGTGTGTGTGCTTGTGTGTGGGCTGGTGTGGGTGGGTGTGGGTGTGGGTGGGTGTGGTTGTGGTTGGGTGTTGGGTTGTGGTTGGGTGTAGGGTGGTTGTGGTCGGGTTGTGGGTGGGTGTGGGTGTGGGTGTGTGTTTGTGTGGGTGTGGTTGTGGTTGGGTGTGGGGTTGTGGTTGGGTGTGGGGGTGTGGTTGGGTGTGGGGGTGTGGTTGGGTGTGGGGGTGTGGTTGGGTGTGGGGGTGTGGTTGGGTGTGGGGGTGTGGTTGGGTGTGAGGGTGTGGTTGGGTGTGGGGTTGTGGTTGGGAGTGGGGTTGTGGTTGGGAGTGGGGTTGTGGTTGGGAGTGGGGTTGTGGTTGGGAGTGGGGTTGTGGTTGGGAGTGGGGTTGTGGTTGGGAGTGGGGTTGTGGTTGGGAGTGGGGTTGTGGTTGGGAGTGGGGTTGTGGTTGGGAGTGGGGTTGTGGTTGGGAGTGGGGTTGTGGTTGGGAGTGGGGTTGTGGTTGGGAGTGGGGTTGTGGTTGGGAGTGGGGTTGTGGTTGGGAGTGGGGTTGTGGTTGGGAGTGGGGTTGTGGTTGGGAGTGGGGTTGTGGTTGGGAGTGGGGTTGTGGTTGGGTGTGGGGTTGTGGTTGGGTGTGTGGTTGTGGTTGGGTTGGGTGTGGGGTTGTGGTTGGGTTGGGTGTGGGGTTGTGGTTGTCGTTGTGGGTGGTTGTGGGTGGGTGTGGGGGTGGGTGGGTGGGTGTGGGGTTGTGTGGGGGTGGGTTTGGGTGGGTGGTGGGTGTGGTGGGTGGTGGTTGGGTGGTGGTTGGGTGTGGGTCTGGGTGTGGGTGGGTGTGGTTGGGTGTGGGTGTGGGTGTGGGTGTGGGTCTGGGTGGGTGTGTTTGGTTGGTTGGTTGTGGTTCTGGGTGTGGGTCTGGGTGTGTTTGGTTTGTGGGTGTGGTTGGGTGTGTTTGGTTTGTGGGTGTGGTTGGGTGTTTGGTTTGTGGGTGTGGTTGGGTGTGTTTGGTTTTTGGGTGTGTTTGGTTTTTGGGTGTGGTTGGGTGTGTTTGGTTTTTGGGTGTGGTTGGGTGTGTTTGGTTTTTGGGTGTGTTTGGTTTTTGGGTGTGGTTGGGTGTGTTTGGTTTTTGGGTGTGCTTGGTTTGTGGGTGTGGTTGGGTGGGTGTGGTTGGGTGGGTGTGGTTGGGTGGGTGGGTGTGGTTGGGTGGGTGTGGTTGGGTGGGTGTGGTTGGGTTTGTGGGTGTGGTTGGGTGGGTGTGAGTGTGGGTGTGGTTGGGTGGGTGTGAGTGTGGGGTTGGTTGGGTGGGTGTGAGTGTGGTTGGTTGGGTGGGTGTGAGTGTGGGTGTGGTTGGGTGGGTGTGTGGGTGTGGGTGTGGTTGGGTGGGTGGGTGTGGTTGGGTGTGGGGTTGTGGTTGGGTGTGGGGTTGTGGTTGGGTGTGGGGTTGTGGTTGGGTGTGGGGTTGTGGTTGGGTGTGTGGTTGTGGTTGGGTGTGTGGTTGTGGTTGGGTTGGGTGTGGGGTTGTGGTTGGGTTGGGTGTGGGGTTGTGGTTGTCGTTGTGGGTGGTTGTGGGTGGGTGTGGGGGTGGGTGGGTGGGTGTGGGGTTGTGTGGGGGTGGGTTTGGGTGGGTGTGGGTGTGGCGGGTGTGGTGGGTGGTGGGTGTGGTGGGTGGTGGTTGGGTGTGGGTCTGGGTGTGGGTGGGTGTGGTTGGGTGTGGGTGTGGGTGTGGGTGTGGGTCTGGGTGGGTGTGTTTGGTTGGTTGGTTGTGGTTCTGGGTGTGGGTCTGGGTGTGTTTGGTTTGTGGGTGTGGTTGGGTGTGTTTGGTTTGTGGGTGTGGTTGGGTGTTTGGTTTGTGGGTGTGGTTGGGTGTGTTTGGTTTTTGGGTGTGGTTGGGTGTGTTTGGTTTTTGGGTGTGTTTGGTTTTTGGGTGTGGTTGGGTGTGTTTGGTTTTTGGGTGTGGTTGGGTGTGTTTGGTTTTTGGGTGTGGTTGGGTGTGTTTGGTTTTTGGGTGTGGTTGGGTGTGTTTGGTTTTTGGGTGTGCTTGGGTGTGCTTGGTTTGTGGGTGTGGTTGGGTGGGTGTGGTTGGGTGGGTGTGGTTGGGTGGGTGTGGTTGGGTTTGTGGGTGTGGTTGGGTGGGTGTGAGTGTGGGTGTGGTTGGGTGGGTGTGAGTGTGGGGTTGGTTGGGTGGGTGTGAGTGTGGTTGGTTGGGTGGGTGTGAGTGTGGGTGTGGTTGGGTGGGTGTGTGGGTGTGGGTGTGGGTGTGGTTGGGTGGGTGGGTGTGGTTGGGTGTGGGGTCGTGGTTGGGTGGGTGGGTGTGTGGGTGTGGTTGGGTGTGGGGTCGTGGTTGGGTGTGGGGTCGTGCATTTTGCTGCACAGCGTTCCGGTAAACTCCAGTTTAAATAAAGTCCCTGTATGGGTCTAGTGGCGCAGCCAGGAGTACTGGGACTCTGCTGGGATTTTTGTTTGCTTTAGTAAGGTGAATATTTCTGCAAAAAGTAAAATAAGCCAATAATAAACAATGGAAGCGTTTTTAAAGACAAGTATTTTCTCTGTGAACCTTTATAAATTTTAAGGAAATATTTAAAATCCCTTGTGGTTTACAAAATGTTAGTTTTTTGGCACTTTGAAACAGACGGATTACAAGAAACGTGTGTTTAGTTTTGGTGCAGGGGCTTGTATTTTAGCCCAGCATAACCATAACATAACAGTGCGCTATAAAAGCCAGTGGAGGCTTGGGCTGGGGAAGAGTCAATCACTGCAGCGCTACCCAACGTGAACCCAAACAACACATATGCATTTTAAACGCACCATAGGAGACGAGGCCTTGGTTACAAACACCTCGTCTGACTGCCTAGAAATAGCCTAAGGCGAGTTGGGGGGGAGGGCCTGTAGTAAAACTAAGCGGAGTCCGCCCTGGAGCCATTCCACGGCTTTATCTGTTGTTGTAACAAGTCTGCAGACTAGGGACATGTGTCCAAGAGCAACAAGACCTATTGGCTGTGCCAATACTTGTTTTAAAGTGCTGACCCTCTGTACATGCATGTGTACATGTATGCCTTTCAAGCATTGACTGCTCCCTGGGACTTAAACATACTTCTTTTACTCCTCGCCTCGGCCCTCATTCCTTCTCTTGCGCCCTGAAACCCGGACGGCAGGAGGCTGTGCGCTAGAAAAAATATATATAAATAAACATGCCTCTGGACAGAGGAGTGCAGACAAAAATGGGTTTCTTCTTTGCTTTGAATCCTTGAAGCCAGAGCAGTTACCCAGATATCAGAGAAAGGAGGGGTGAGTGTACGCCGAGGTGACCAGAAGGACTGGGCGAGAAGGGAGGGGGGAATTACTAGCAGCAGAGGAGCCTGAATCTTCATGCCTGCAAAATCGAAATAGCAGCAGGAAAGCGGGCGGAGAGGAGGCTCTGAGGGAGATAGACATAAAGCCAATTGGCTGCTGTGTGAGCGTGCATGCCTCGTGCACTGTAGCTGGATGCCAGCGGTAGCACTTTGAAGACTCCCTTACCAAATGTCTTGCTAGCAGCGCATGCGCGCTGGCTCAACGAGACCTAAAAACAGCCTTAGCCTTGCTAGAGGTATCACTACCTGGACGTTTTAATGGATTATTACAGGATCTATGGAATTACACATTTTCAAAACTGTGGAGAAATTATTTTTTTGTAAATTCTGTCACTTCTGCTTTAGTGACTAAACAGCTTTCCTGTGCAAAGGATTGGTGGTAACAGGAACAATAATGGAATGGAAGTGTTACTGGGGTTGCTAGAATTGGCATACACTGATATAATATCCTCCAGGTCAGGTTTTACTAAAGCATGTGGGAACATAGTTAGTCGTTGGTGAATGATTCTGAAATGCTACCTGCATTATCACTAATTTAACCATTGTAACTAGAGTGATTTAGTTCCAGATCTTCTTGGAAGAAATTGAAGGCTTGTAGAATGGAGGGAGATTTTAAAGAGCTTCTCAGTGGAGCAGGGGAGGGTGGAAACGTTAGAGCGAGGTATGCCGTGAGAGGGTGAATGGTCACTCAGGTATATAGCCTGGAACGTTTGTTGTGAGGGGCGTTTCCCTCAGTTATGTGATGAAGGAAATAGCATGGTGCGTATGCACAAGTTAGTAGGGTGTCCTATTAGAATATCATGGCTGAAGTATAATTTGTCAAATATATTGTTCTAAATATTGTTTATGAAAATATTGCACCACTTGTGTTAAACATTGGGAAAACCAATGCTGTTGGCTCGCAGCCTTTTGGCTTTGTCAATACCTGTTTTGTCTTGTCATAGTTATTATAAAATGTTAGTGTTGGGGAAGCTGCCAGGCCCTTGCCAATATATATTTTAAAAAACTGGCTAAAAGCAAAACCAGTTTTGGTCTCAAAAAGTACTTATTGTCATAGTAGTCCCTGCAGTGAAGAGGATTACTTTGTGTATATCTGCTACTTGTGAAAGAGCGGAATGCTGTCACTCACGGTGAAGTCGGACAAAGCATAATTGGGCTGTCCTCTTGCCCCAAGCTATATGCTATAGTGGGCGGAAGAAAATAGTGAATGAAACAGAGCAATGGATTGAGAGGGCTAACTCCAGACCTAATAACAGAAAATCTACAGGAAATCGTGGATCATTTTGTAAAAAATATTTAGGCCACTATATTTGTGTCGGAGAATATTTTTATCAATATTCTGACATGCAGCTGTAGTGAGATCTATCCCCTTACAATGTTTTAATAACATTCTGCAATCTCTATGAGGGTTAAAAACTCATTACATTCCTTTACGTTGTTAGATCATGGAATGAATGCAAGTCATATCTGTAAATAATACACACACACGTACAAGTCTTCTTCTGGATCCACAAATATGATCACTACTAACCTGCTGGACTCCACATAAACCAATCACTTATAGTTATCACCCATCCCACATCATCATGGCAATAGCCTTTGGAAGACAACTGAAAATGTATTACAGGTCTTATATCCTAATGCAGATAAGGAACATTTCCACTTACTTTAAAAATTATGTATTGTGACCTCCCCTCAATTGTTTTAGGAGATCAAATGCACTTTTGCGTTTCAAAGAAGGTGAATCTGCACTTGTAAACTAATGCAAAATAATCTGACAGGTGTCCAGCAGGCATTCTAGTGTGGCAATACCCTGAAACGATTTTGTACACCTACAAACCTTTGTGCAAGCCATTCACAACATGTAAATGAATGGAGAGTTAATCCTGTCAAGTGCAGTATGAATCTGTTTTGAGGGTGGTAATTAAAATGTTAAGGGATGTAAAGAAATGCATCTCACAGTGGAGAAAAATGTTGTCCTTGTAGAGGTCAAAACTCTGAACCCAAATAATGCAAATCACTTTCTCTCGCTCACTGTTGTACACTGGGTACATATATATTGGTGGGAATGCAGTATTCTAAGACACCTTTGTGAATCCCAGAAATATGAACTTCAATCAAACAGGTTAGAAACTAGCAGTACATTTTTAAAAATGTGAGCATCTAACCCTCCGCGATTAGTGGATATGGAAGGTCTGGCAAACATTTTGTCATATATTCTAAAAATTAAGTCACTGAATTGCAATACTACATAAGGAAGCCCATAGTAAAGAGGTGAGCTATGAAATGGGACTGTGTTGTACCAGCTCACCCTCCTGAAACAATGTGTCAGTGGCTCCAAGCACTCTGCACTTGGTTACTCATGCTACCACAGCAACTGCTATAAGGCCTGGGGGAGGGGTGGGTGGGTAGGAGGGGATGAATGAATGAATGAATGAATGAATGAATGAAGACTAATCTGTTCATAGATCTATATCACCTCACTCCAAATTCTCAGAAGGATGAATGGCTGAGTTTGCCCTGTTAGAAATTCAAGACCGAGTAAGATTCAGTCATAATACTGGAGAGCCATTGGGAGATGGTACGCTGAAATGTAGGCCACATTATTAGAATCTCCTTTCATAGGGTGTCTCCCATTTTATATACTTTCTTAGTGATTAATTTGAACTTTTGCAACACAACACTGCACCTGCCATGTTCTAAAGCGATATGAGCATAAAGCACAGATGCATTCCCTCATTGTTAAATGTTGAAAGTTATGGTACCCATACATTTTCACCAGGATAGTGCCTATTAAAGTTGTTTTGTGTCCTAATAGCCAATTGTAAATCACTTTTCGCACACACAGTTGTCACATGCACTACAACCATCACCTTCAAGCAACAATTGAGGCTCCACATCTTGGGATCATAGTAGATTCCATCTTCTACTACTCATTAAAACATCCATGATCTCACTTCTCCCGTTGAGAGGATTGCAGCCC
This sequence comes from Lissotriton vulgaris, assembly GCF_964263255.1. Classification (NCBI taxonomy): domain Eukaryota; kingdom Metazoa; phylum Chordata; class Amphibia; order Caudata; family Salamandridae; genus Lissotriton; species Lissotriton vulgaris. Next base: position 1,347,326,526 of record NC_141685.1, on the reverse strand, counting down.
TTAGTTGCACTAGGGTTTGCAACTAAGAGGAGATTCCAGATGATGAAGCATGCCACCTCGGTGGGTGATTTGGAATTTGGAATTTGGATAGGTATTTATAGAGCGCAAACGTTCGCTCCGGAAGGAGCATCATGGCGCTGACAAACCAATGACCAAATCACAAAGAAGGTAGTGGGGGGCTAGATGGCTGCTTTGGTCCAGTCATCAGAGAGATTAAAAATCCACGTTTTGAGATGGGATTCTTTCCTCTTTAAGAGGACTCCTTTAATCAATTCAGATTAGTTTGTTGTTAAAGTCTAGTTTTATCAGACCAACAGTTTTTCTTGTGTTACTTAAGGTTTAGATTGGGGGTAAAATTCTGCTTGGTCTTTAAATATTTTCCCTAGGACCCCCTGTTTGAGTAATTGTTATATATACCCATTCATTTTCAACCTAGCTTCAGCACCACACCCTCCCATCAACTCTCATGTGACAGGTTTTTTATTTATGGTTCACACAAGACCAGGTCAGCATGGTTATAATGAACTTTGTGCTCCTTGAGCCCTGTCATACTAAAAAGAAAATAGTAAAATCAGACCATGACTAATCGCATAGACACAGGTCATAAACGTATACAAATAGACCTAGAAACCGATGAAGGGAAATCTGCTAGGTGCTATTAGATTCTGCGAATCACCCCCACTCATGAAACACTCATGCTTATGCGCAGCAACACTCAATCCACTGTGCACCCACCCTGCCATCAGACTTCACACACCTAAGCAACATGTTCCCTATATATCAAGCAACCCTCTTTCAACCATGCACTATTAAGGGTGCCCAGCAACTTGATGCAAACAGGGCACTTTAAGTCCTTGCCAAGGAAATTAGGTCCTATGTATAGTAAACTGTACTATCTAAGAAAGCGCTTTAGTCCTCACGAGGGCTATGGAAAGTGCTACCTATGTAAATAACCAATACAAATCCTCAGTTTCAAAGGAATGCCATAAACTACCCATAGGCATGCCTGTGCACCCTATAGGAATGATACTAAAAGTAATATTGTACCGCCATCTTGCACATAGTGTTTATGGAAGGCAGGGTTGAGTCAGGAATGCAGGTAAATGTAAGCAAGACTGCAAATGTATAGGGACAGCTCAGCTAGAGCAAAAGCAAGGGCTTTTTTTTTTACTTACTGCTAAAGCATTCGCTAAGCTATCAAAATATTTGGTATATTAATTAAACAACCAACATGCAAAAATATAATGGGGACTTAAAAAGTCTTAAACTTGTTTTTCTTTAAACTTTAGAAGGATTTTAATTCTGCAACTATATAAAAACAGTGCATTTAGCGGCATTTATTAAAAGTGAAAGTTTTTAATCTGAACTTAAAAACATTCATGAAGCCATTCCTCTGCCCACCACCACTCTCCACTGTACGATAAGGCCATGAGGAAGCTAAGACATACATCAGTTGTTATGTGCTCTCCTATATGTGGCCTCTATTGTTAGTATAAATGAGCAACATTATAGTGATTAAACCATACACGTGAGAACTGTGTAAAAGTCACATCCCAAACTGAATTACTTCAAGGTGGTCTAATATGTGATGATCAAGGAAAATGAGATACAGTGATTCCCCCTCCGTGGCTACGGCTTCTGGTCACTCATCTGGGAATTTGTTACTGAACTGCATTTTGCCAGAAATAAAAGCATTTTCAGTGGGAATCCTAGTTGACCTATTCGGAACTTGCCATCTTGTAAAATCTAAAACTGCTGTATTCATAGTTTTCTCGCTGCCCTCATTTGGCGCTGGGTAATTGCAGGTGCGCTTGTTCCATGTGTGTGGGCTCTTATTAGTAACACTTGGGTACGGTCACCGGATTGCAAAATCTCTTGTAAACAAACAAGAAATCTTAAAAGGGCTTAGAGCCTGCTCATTACTTGCTGTTGGTTGGCTACCACATCACTCTTGTATCTTTGATTCTGATTGGTCTCCCCTCCCAATTGTCTTCAGGTGTTTGAAAATGTGCGCGAGTATATTCAGCATGATTCGCCCAGGATCACAGAGTTGCGTGGAGCAGGACACAATCACTGTAGAGGATGTTAAGCATGAAGGGCAGGATGACCAAGAAGCCCAGCAACATATCCCCAATGAAGGTTTGTGAAGTCTTTTCTTCCGTGTCCCTGGACGCTCTAAACAGACTCCTTGGTCAGCTAGCCACAATCCAGGCAGAGCACGGAGCAGAGCGGAGCACGGAGGAGGAGAACGCGGCGTGCAGTATTGCGGCAAACCTGCCCACCCGACCGCATCCTCTCAGTGCTCACTACTCGGAAGACGCGAGCTGGAAGCGGCGGTTTTCAAGGGGCTGCAGTGGGGAACCGTGAGTGCCTTCGTATCCCGAGGTGCGGAGCGGAGCAGAGGAGTGGAGTGAGAGAACGACATACCTCCCGCATTCGGCTTCTTTCCAGCCGCAGCCACCAAAGCAGGCGAGGGGAAGGCTGGCGGCAGTGAGGCTCAGGTCTCGATTTCCAGGCGAGTGAAGGGTGTGCACGGCAGGATTTGTCAAGTGGGAACCGATTCCCTAGGGCCCCCCACGGAACCCTCGAAGGGCTGAGTAAGCAGGTGGGGGCTGCACCAGCTGCATCGGAGCGGAGCAGAACGGGGCGCGGCCGGAGGTGAGCCACAGTGGTGAAGGCTTCAGGCTCACCTGTGAACTACAGGAGCAGTGCTGCCCCCAGGACCCGGCAGGAACCACAGGGCACTGTTGAGTTGAGTGACTTTCAGGACGGTGAGCTGCCTGGCTCTGTCACAGGAGTAGGGGACAATTTGCTCGGCCCTCGGGTGGGCCTATCATCGGCCCTTTACAGCAGAAGGAGCCAAAAAATAGCGCCGAGCACCAGTAGATTGGGAGTTAGAGGTAAGCGGCTCGGGCCCTCGCGCGCTGGTGGCGAGGAGGCAGGCTCAGAACATTCATTAACAAACTGTGACCTAGTGACCAAGTTGGGGCAGCAGGGCGGGAGCAGCAGCAAGCCCAGTAAGAGAAAAAGCAGGGCCCACTAGGGTAGTGGTATACACATAACAGAAGTAGCTCTGAGGAACTCAGAACTATGAGATCGGGGAAAATTAGACAAACGACGACAACTAAAAGATCAAAAAAAGTCCAAACAAAAATCTTTTGAAGCAGCCCCGAACATAAGCCTGAGAGTAGATTCAAAAGTACGAGCGAGACTAGCTTCAGTATCCACACCACATATAACAGTAGTGAGTCCAGACAGGAAACACGGGATTCAAAAATTATTTTCTTAAAAGACCCAATGGCAGCAATCTATGCTTCTACAGCAGAGGCCACCAAACTCCCAAGCCCTATCCTCCCAGACAGACAAAATGCTCCAGCAATCCTTGAAGACGAAAAGCAAACTTTTATGAACTCAATGTCGGATCAGCCAGTGAGCAACCTTGTTACGGTAACAGCGCAGGTCCATCAGAGTAAATGTATCGTAACTACAAGGGAAATGAACAAAAGTGATCAACACAAGGGAACTAAGGGAACTAACGAGGAACATATGGAGGTACAACTAAAACAGAAAAAACAGCCCAGAAGCTCAAACCCTGGAGGAAACTTAAATGAAATGGAATTTAGGGACGACTCCAAGGAAGGTCCTTTAAAATTAAGCGATATGCAAAAGCAGAGAGTAGCAGGGGCTGACCCTTGGCTAAACTCTTTCTCTATATCCAATGATGCAAATCTACTTGAAATTATGGAAATTATCACACAAAAAAAGAAACTAAAAGGAACTGCACGCCACCAGACGAGCATCCAGGAGCACAACAGAGCAGGCTGGGAATGGCGGCATCAACCCCACGAACACACCAACCCAGCACCGATCCACATAGGATAACACTAGATGACAGCATTACCCCAGTGCCGAAAGCAATCCAACTGAATTCGTCAGCACCAATAACAATATCATCAGTCCGCATCATAGATCATGTACCAGGGGAATCAGGGAATTGTAGTAAACCACCCCCCAGCATGCAGTGGAGCCAGTCTTTGCTAGGCTCATTAGATCGAGCAATAAAGGCAATGAATTTTCAATCTGACAAAATGGATGTACAAATAGATCTTATAAACCTCATTGCCACACACATTTCCAGCATTAATTCCAAAATGGATTTGATTACGTCCCTAATAAAACAAATGGGAATCTCGGACCAACAAAGAAATGAAAGATTAACAACACCTCGACTGCGGATGTGGGAAAATAATAGAGAAACTGGCAAGTCTCCCCAATATTTGATGGACATTTTAGGGGCGGTAAAATCAACAAAATTAACAAGTAACAAAAAACAGAATACGGAAATTGTAAATGGGACAGACACGAAGGTATCTATAACACGTAATAACGCAAACATAAGCCTAGACAGTGAAGGCAAAGGAAATCACGAGCAAGCGGAACTCGATGACCAAGTAGACATTACAGTAATACCAATGGAAACAACACAGAACGCCTTTGAGATTTCACCTTCCATAAAACCCACAAAAAGGCAGAGAAAACGTGCAAGGAAGGCCAGGTTGAAGCATAAAAAGCAACAAATCCCGATTTCAGGAAAGACATTTCCAATTTTTGCAATCAAAACATCTCGAACCAGAAAAAATGTTTCGTTGGAATCATCACCGGGCGGGCTCGTTACAATTAACTCGGCTCAAGTGAAGCCCTCTGAAGAACTTAAGAGTAAGGAGGAAAGTTCTCGCATCACCGTTCATTCCACCTCTAATTTGCATATAAATAGAAAAAAGTCAAAGCATTGCCCTGTTATAGAAGTAGAAAGCCCGGACATCATGGAAATAGACCAGAACAATGCTCCCTGTAGCAAAAAACATCGAAACACAGATAGAGGAGACAGTTACACCTGGGGAAGAGGAAGGTACCACCAGGAACAATCAAGGAAATCGGGCCGAACCAACTAGCAAGAGGTGGACACAGGAAATAAAAAATAGCCCCCACTTCGAGCATAACCAGATAAAGGTAATCACAAGAGGAATGGAACGAAAATGTATGCTCCCCACCACGGAACTGGAACTCGACCCAACAGAGAAAAGGAGATTAGATAACTCAGATACGATTACTAAGAGGGCTCACGGAAATTACTTGAGCCTTGTCCCCAACAAAGCACATAATTCACTGACAATCACTCGTTATCTTCGAAAGAAGAAATCGCACAAGTTCCCAAGTATTCTCAAACGGAATCAGACGCATTTGAACTAAAATTGACATTCGTGCCGGAATATGCAACCAAGGGAAGGCAAGACATTTTGAACCGAGGTAACCTGCTAAAGCTTTTTAAAGCAGTCCCAGAATTTAACTGAATTACCTCGCAAGATTTAACAGCTCTCGAATTTCACCAACAAGGGTCAAACCCTGATACAGAACACTCAGTGACAACATGGTCTTCAAAGGAAATAGTAGACAAGATATTCGCAGTAAAAACAAGATTCGGAGCCTGGGGAATCACACTGATGCTGCATAAATGTCCAAGATACCCTTACCCCCTCTTAGACAGTTCAAAACACACAAAAAAGGAGGACTTACTCGGGAAACACCAGGACACATGCATACGAGGAGCACGATCTACTACACCAGTCATAACATTGACAGAGAAGGGGCCCACAACATCAGCAAACGCGCCCGAGAAGAGAAGCAGAAAATTGGACAGGTTGGACTGGTCATGGCTGCCAATGGTACTAAGTAATAAACCTACCTAACCAAGAGGCAACACTAAACGTAAGAGAAGAGAAGCTGGTTGTTATCACGGAGGGAACAAAGCATGACAAACTTTTGATCTGTTCCTGGAACGTTCACAGGTTCAAAGATATGGACCAGGACCACGAAACACTAGTTTTTTATCAACAATTAGATATAATCATGCTTCAGGAAACCTGGAACCTGACTCCAGTTGCAATTCCTGGATTCAAGGAACATCATATCCTCGCTGAAAGATTTTCAAACTTTGGGCACCCGCGAGGAGGCCTGTCACTATACACCTCACAAAAGTATAATTGGTTAACCAAAGAACTGGACGTGGGGGCCAACTGGGTACAGGTGATAAAAATCTCTGGAATATCTACTTCAAATAACCCAAAGTGGGAACTCCTACTAATGAACGTTTACGTACACCCTGAGAGAAAGACCCAGCAAGAAAGATACTCCATTTTAATGGCCCTGATCAAAACTTTGCAAAGATCTTATGCACACTGCCCTATGTTCATCTCTGGAGACTTTAACAACAATCTCATAAGCAAAGACCAAATAAAAGGAAAGAGGTTAGGGAACCAGGGAGGCCGAACATTAAGGAAAAAGATAAAGGATCTGGGATTGTCCATCCTGAACTGAAAAGCAACGGGGGATACACCAGCGGCAATAACGTATTTGAGTGGTAACGTTCGATCAAAAATAGACTTTACCATCGTCAGTAACGAGTTACTCACTTGCATTGACTCTTTTTGCATCACCCAGCGCACAGAAAGCGATCATTTTCCTCAAATAACAATGTCTAATTCCATCCCTTATACAACCCTCCGAAAGGTTTAACTTGCGGAAATTGAAATGGCGAGGGGGAAACCTGAAAATTATACAAGAGACGGTAAGGAAGCTTGTGAGCGAATTTGGGTCACAATTAGACGAAGAACGTGTAAAAAACTGGGAACATTTGGCCTATGCAATTACCAGAAAATTTCCAGCACCATCTGGCAGTCAAAGAAGATCTAATTCCAGGAGGGATCCCTAGTTCAGTAACGACCTGAGAGATAAAAAGAGTAGGATCTCAAGAGAGGTACGAATTCAAACCCAAGTGACAAGACTAGGCAATAAACCAATTAAAAGTAAATTGAAAGAACTAAGGAGCCATTACAAGAAAACATTGAGGCACGCTAAAATGGCTTACAAGGAATCGATTTGGACAAACTTACTGTATGCAAGTAAATTGCCAAGTAGCAGGGACTTTTGGGGTATCATAAATAACCTGAATAAGGGAGCAAGACTCCGACAAGAACCCGGAATTGGAGCAGAAGCATGGATAGAGCATGTGGGGGTTATGTATACCAGTAAGGCAATAGGGCCCATTGAAGGGTCGCAAGGATCAACTTTGGTAATGGAAGAAAGGAAAGTAAAATCTAAGCGGGAAAACCTGGTTCTGCAAAACCCATTACAGGCAGGAGATGGCAGTGATCAAAACACCCTGACGACCACAAAACAATTACGCAATATTATACTAAGGCTCAAAACCGAAGGAGCGGCAGGTCCAAATGGTCTCCCCAATGCATTCTTTAAGGACGACCCAGATTATTGGTCGACGAACCTAACTCCACTCTTCAACCGCATCTTTACACACAGCGAAGTCCCAGACTCATGGAAAGGGACCATAATACACCCTATATTTAAACACGGTGACCATCGAAATCCAGGTAATTACAGGCTCATATCCCTAATTGATGTTGAGGCCAAGCTCTACGCCTCCTGCCTCCTCGCCCAGCTGCAGGAGTGGACGGACGACAACAATATAATTCCATACTTTCAAACAGGTTTTAGACAAGGGATGGGCACTATAACAAACCTGGCAATCCTTGTAATTCTAACTGAAAAGGCACAAAAAAGGAGAACGCGATTGTACGCATGTTTTATTGACATAAAATCTGCCTTCGATCGAGTAAACAGAGGGAGACTCTGAAAAAAGCTAAAGGCATGGGGTCTACCGAATCAGTTATTAAATGCGATTACTGCCCTACACAGCGACACCTGGGCGAGAGTAAAATTGGGCGAAGGACACAGTACGACAGCGAGCATTGACACGCAGCAAGGATTAAAACAAGGCTGCGTGTTAGCACCAATCCTATTTAATTTGTTCCTCTCAGACCTTGGTAAATACATGGAAGTAGCTGACTGCCACCCACCGATAATGGCCAAAGGGCAGATTTCCGTTTTACAGTACGCGGATGATATCGTTTTATTAAGTAAAACTCCCATCGGCCTTCAAAGAACTATCAACAACTTAGTATCCTACCTGGACCAAGAAAATCTGGAACTTAACAAAGAAAAAACAAAGGTTGTCCGTTTGGTGGATTCACACAAAATTAAGTTCAAATGGACAGTAAAAGGGACGAAGGTTGAAGAGCAAGGTTCTCATATAAATACCTCGGTATCACAATAGGGCAGGGTACAACCTATAAGGAGCATAAACTTGTTACTAAAGCAAAAGCACAGTCACTAATCTTTGCTTACCAGCAACTAAAAACTAAATTGGACTGCCCAAATAATAATCACCTTCTAAAAGTAATGTCAGCACAAAGTATGCCCACTTTGTCATACGGGTTAGTCACTTGGTGAGGTAAAGAGGTGGAGCTACTCAATGACCTCAAGACAAGGATCTATAAAGCCGTTTTTAATTTGCCAAAGTCAGCCTCTCCATCTCAAGTCCGGCTAGAATTCGGCCTTCTAAATCAAAAATTTCGGAGCATGAACGGGTTCCTAAAGCTCTGCCACAAATTCCGATCTGCAGAACCAGATTCAATGGACAGACTATGTTGGGAGGAAATTAAGCCCCAGGCGGGTCCAGAACCATCAAACTTATGGGGAAGTTACCTGAGAACCTGCCTGGCTGTCCTTGAAATACAAGCAGATTGGGAAAAAAGCCAAGAAAAAACAACTTTTAGTAAGGTGATAAACGATGCAGCAAAAAAGAAATCCTTTCTGGAGGACAAAATTACAACATCTAAACGTAGGCACGGGTGGACAATTATTTCTTCCTACAAAGTACTGAAACCTCAAGTTCACCTAACATCCCACTTTAGCTGGCACCTAAAAAAGTCTTACATAAACTACAGGATGGGTTTGCATGCTTCGAAAGATTTACGGCCGTCTTGGAAACAACCCAAACAAATACCTCCGTGTCGCCTGTGCGGCTACCAAAATGAATCCCTAGCTCACCTTTTTTGCGTTTGTCCAGCAGTTACGGCTTGGAGGAGATACTACCTAAGACCTATCTTTATTGAACTCCAAATTCGCACATGCAGGCAAGCCGTTATACGCTGGATGGACGGCTCTTCTATTATCCTGGCCTGCCGAGGAGTGAAATACCTGGCAGAAATTAAAAAACTATTACTCAAAGCTGATCAGGAGGGGATCAGAGAGGTCTGAGCAACTGGACATAGTCTTATTTGGAATAAGTTGTGCAATAAAAGGACTAAAAATTAGACCTCCTTAGAAAAGCAGGACTAAATTTTAACTGTAAATTAGACCTACTCAGAAACGCTGGACTAAATTTCATCTATTGTACTTTTTTTTTTTTTTAAAATATTTTATGTGTTGGTAGAATCCTCTCATTGTAATTGATAGGATATAGCATTAATGTAGCATGGTTTTAACTGTGGACGTAATGATATTCAACTGTTTTAGATATTTGTAACGATTTTAATTAATCATACAATAAACTTGAAACATATCCCCGATGACCAGGGGCATCAGAAAGTAGGTGGTGGTGTTTTGTAGCTTCTTCTCCTGCAGCATGGCCATGATGACCAGCATGGCCATGATGACGAGGATGGTGCTGGCAGTGATCAGCATAACCAGTGTCATCAGCAGGTGGAAGCCAGTCCTTCTCTGGAGCAGACAGTTTCCCTCTGAGGTCGGGTTACTGAGGCATCTTCCAGTTGAGTAGCTTGGGGGTGGTGCTTCGTCGGCACCGCCTCCTTCTCATAGAGCCCCCAGCCGCCCTGCCGCAGCTGGATGAGCAAACTCCTGTTCAGGTTCCCAAAGTTTTCTGTGCACACTATATCCATGGCTAGGACCGAGCTCTGAAAGATGACCTGAAAAAAATAGGTTTTACTTACTTCCACCATTTGGGTCAGGACCCCCAAGAGCGGTGCATGGCAGTTCTCGGGGAGGGTGTTAGTTCTGAAGCGCTTTATTGGGCCAACCTCGTTGCATTGTCAAAAGCCACACAAACATAAAATGGGGACATGCATTCAACTTTGTGCTGGTAATCTTTTTGCTCATCAATCGCTTTGGTGGCCAAGGACATAGGGTGGTGCCTTTATTCCACTATGCAAATTTTTAAAAAGCCAGTCACAAAAAGCAGATCCTTGGAATTTTGTACTAAAATTCTGTGGTACACACGCTTACTCTGTCGCAACCAATAGCAGCAACACAAGTCCAAATAAAAGATGGCTCTACAGGATTTCTTTTTAACTTTTTAGCATTTTTTCTCAGAGTGCATGGCTCTGGTCTCTGTATCCCACCCTCCTCCCGCTCCCCCTTGTTGCTTTTTCCACCCCACCATCCTCACACTGCCCATTGCTGGTGCTCCCTCTGTTACTCCTCGCGCCTCTCTTGTGCTCGATTACTACCCCTCACCACCACTGTCTTTTCTTGCTGCTCTGCTCTCCCCTGCATCTCCCTCGTGTGGCTTGTTTAATATATGTTCGAGGCATGTGGGCTGCTGAATTCCTATCTGTGCATAGATCGCCGCCTAGTGTTGGGTCCGGATGATTGCACATTGTTGTCCTGGAAGAGTCTTCGAAGTATCACGAGATAGGTGGCTCCTCCCCTGGACTACAGTGCGCATGGGCATCCTCTCCATCCTCAGATTGTTTTTTTCCGCCATTGGGTTCGGATGTACTTTCTTAACTCAAGTTCGGAATCAATTTAATAAACTTTTTCACAAGGCCAAAAGGCCTTCGGGTCGTCGGTATTGTCTTTTCGTTCGGTGCCGCGTACTTGTTCCAGTTCTTCGAGCTGGACGTTGAAGGCCGCTTGCCTTCTCGACACCAAAGGCCCCATCAACGATCGACGATGGAACGGAGCCCGTTCAAACGATGCCCCGTTTGCAACTCTAAATACCCTCACATCGATGTGCACCCGGTGTGCAATAAATGCCTAACTCCAGACCACGACGAGGCCAGCTGCATGGCCTGTTCTCGGTTCAGGTCAACACATCCATGTCTATCCTTATCTGGACGACTGGCTTATCCAAGCAAAGTCAGCCCAGCAATGTGCCAGCCACATGTCACGCACAATTCACCTCCTACAGTCTAGGTTTTTCACTGAATTATCCAAGTCTCATCTTCAACCCGCACATGTACAACAGTACCTGGGAGCGACAATAGACACTCTGGTAGCAAAAGCAAAGCCAAACTTAGCGAGAATCAACAGCATGCAATTGCTGATTCAGAGATTCAGACCCCAACACTCACTCCCAGCGCAAGTGTTATGCAGCTGATAGGTATGATGGCCTCCTGCATCTTCATAGTCCCTCACGCGAGGCTACACATGCGTCCGCTTCAGGAGTGCTTAGCACGACAGTGGAACCAGGCTCAAGGACAGTTGAAAGACCGAGTGTTGGTGACCGGTCGTACATACAACTCTCTGCATTGGTGGAACACACAAAACCTTTGCAGGGGACGACCGTTCCAGGAGCCTGTACCACAAATAGTGCTGACGGCAGACGCATCTCTCCAGGGCTGGGGAGCTCATGTCTTCCATTACACAGTGCAGGGACTATGGACGACGCAGCAAAAGAAGATGCAAATCAACCGGCTGGAACTGATGGCAATCTTCATGGCGATGAAGGCGTTCAAAGTGCATCTGTGCAACAAAGTCGTGCTGATCCGGATGGACAACATGACTGCCATGTACTACATCCAGAAGCAGGGAGGGACCCACTCTCCACAGTTGTCACACCTAGCTCAGAGCATGTGGAAGTGGGCCATTCAAAGAAACATGTTCCTCATGGCAGAACACCTCCCAGGCAAAGACAACCAGATAGCGGATCTGCTCAGCAGGCACAGCCATCGAATGCACGAGTGGGAGATACATCCCTCGGTGCTACAACCGTATTTCCAGCAGTGGGGTCATCCAGAGATAGACCTGTTCGCCACAAAGGAAAACGCAAAAAGCCAAATCTTCGCCGCCAGGTTCCCACACCCGCAGTCTCAGGGCAATGCGATATGGATGAACTGGTCAGGCAGATTTGCGTAAGCTTTTCCTCCGGCGCCGCTCATACCGCTAGTGGCGCGCAAACTGCGACAGCACTCCATGACACTCATCCTACTTGCTCCAACATGGGCAAGGCAAGCATGGTACACCACGTTCCTAGAACTTTCCGTGGTGCCTCATCAACGTCTGCGACTCACACCCAGTCTCCTCACTCAGAGCCATGGAGACATTCAGCACCCAGATCCGCAACAGTTGAGCCTTGCAATATGGCTCCTGAGGTCATAGTTTGGCTACCTGAACCTGCCCCCTGACTGTATGAATATTATCAAGGAGGCAAGAAGACCTACCACCAGGGCATGCTATGCGGCAAAATGGAAGCGATTTGTCATTTATTGTTCCAATAATGACACAAATCCGCTAGATGCATTAACTCAAAACATCATATGTTATTTGTTACATCTACACAGATGCAATCTGGCATATAGTTCCATCCGGATACATTTAGCTGCAATGGCAGCTTATCTTCAAAACAGGCAGCACCTTTCCCTTTTCAGAGTGCCAGCCATTAAAGCTTTTATGGAGGGACTCAAAAGAGTAATTCCTCCCAGACACCCGCCTTCACCTGTCTGGAATCTGAACATAGTTCTGACCAGACTGATGGGACCACCTTTTGAACCTCTACACTCTTGTGAGATACAATTTCTTACATGGAAAGTGGCCTTTCTAGTAGCCATCACATCGCTAAGGAGAGTTAGTGAGCTTCAAGCACTAACTATTCAAGAGCCTTTCATACAGATTCATGCTAATAGGGTGGTGCTACGTACCAACCCTAAATTTATGCCTAAGGTGGTATCACAGTTCCACATTAACCAAACGATAGAACTGCCAGTATTCTTCCCAAATCCAGATTCAGTGGCAGACTGAGCTCAGCACACACTAGATGTTAAAAGAGCTCTCCTGTATTACATAGACAGGACGAAAGATTTCTGAAAGACTAAGCAACAGTTTATTGCCTTTTCTCCACAGCACAAAGGCAACCCCATTTCCAAATCGGGTATAGCCAGATGGATTGTTAAGTGCGTACAGATCTGTTATCAAAAAGCTTAATGCACCTTAACAGTTCCCCCAAGAGCGCATTCCACACGCAAGTTAGGGGCATAAATGGCTTTCCTAGGTAACATTCCTCTAGAGGATATATGTAGAGCAGCCACATGGTCCACCATACATACATTTACCAAACACTACTGCGTGGATGTACACTCCAAACAGCAAGCTGCTGTAGGACAGGCTGTTCTCAGGACTCTTTTTCAGCCTGCTGCAGCTGGCACGGGCAACCACCGCTAAGGAGGAGACTGCTATTTATTCTATGCACAGATATGAATTCAGCAGCCCACATGCCTCGAACGGAATATGCTACTTACCAGTATGCATCTGTTCTTGGCATGTAGGGCTGCTGACATTCATATGCTTGTTGCCTATGTTGCTGGACTGAGTTCTAATGACCCACATGTGTAAAGTTCTGTTGCAGTGTAGCTAACTCACCCTTGAACTACATTAGGTTAGTATGAAGTGCTGTGCAGCGTCTGTGTGCGTTTGTGCGTACTGTTATGGATGTATATGTGCCTGTGTTTGGTACAGTGCATAAAGGTCTGTGGGTTCCATATTGGAAGCCCAGAGCCTCAAAGGTGGTACGTGGGGGAGCCATCCTTGACAAATTTGAGGATTGGCTCTATTCCTGAGAGCCTGGTGGATACACACTGGATGAAAGGAGAGCCAGGCTCTCTTTTGCACTTCAGAACGGTTCCTTGATTCTGTAATGGTCACTGAAGTCTGAGCATATCTCAAGAAGGACATGGGCTGATAAGAGAATCATAAAGAATAGGCCTTGGTGCCTAGGTAACCTTTTGATTGGCATATGTCACTCGGGCTGACATCCAGGTGTTATCCTTTTTTCTCCTATGGCCTTTGTTTGGGGCTAGCCAGCTTTGAATTGCTTGTGTTGTGGCAGACTGTATCCCACAAAGCTCAGGACAGAAGAGGGGGCAATTCAAAAGAGACACGCCCCACATCATGAACTTCAGAGACTGAGACCGTAAATCACATCAGTGACTGCAAACTAATTATAACAAGCATTGGCATAGCCAATAGGTCTCGCCTTTTGGACCTTGTAAGTATTTAGCTATGCAGCACATTATCCTAGGTGCTACAACATCTACTAATACTTCATGTGCCACTGCTGAATGGGGGAGCCAGGGCCGACAATCAAGCCAGAAGGGGCTTTTACAGGCCACAAGAGAATGAAGTAGCTGCTAGGGTCAGGTACTACACTATGGAAGGGGGGATGGAACATGCAGTGTCCTTGTAATAGTTTAAGGCGTAATGTTGAAGCAAGTGTGCCTGCCCACATGTTACAAGAAGCGACGAGATGGGTACAAGTTTATTTGCAGAGAGGCGCAGCACCACCAAACGCACAAAGAAGACCTACTTTGGCCTTCTGCAGTGGGGCGAAGCACAGTTCATGCACAAAGGAGTTCCTGACTGAGGGCACCAGCTTCTGGTCAATGTGACCTCCCAGGCCCAACCAGCTCCTCCAAATCCGGCTCAGCCTCATGACAGAGGAGTGCAAGGAGATTCCTCGAACCGGATGTTCAATTTTAAATAAATAACAAAAGCAGGAGGTAATAAAAGCAAATGGGGACAAAATGAAAGCAAAACTATAAGGAAACAAGAGGGGATCGCATATCCTGTCAAGCGCTCAGAGCACACAGACCGTGAGAGAGCCGCGCGGCCGTGAAAGTGACACAGCTGTGAAAGTGCAAAGCGGGAGAGGGGGATTAAAAAAGAGCATGATGGAAGGGTGCCGCTAGGAAAGCCAGCGCACGCCCGCGCGCGTATCTGCAAGCTTCAGGCCGTCGTGTTGTAGCATTTTCTAAAGCCCACATACTAAAAGTCTCGCCAGTGCAGCGCATGTGCTGGATCAGGCGAGACCTAAAAAGGGGAGCTTGAGCCTCTCAAAATTGTCAAACTAGAGCTGTACATCAGTGTGGAGAAGCTGAGCATGGCTTCTGCCTGTTGTGACCAGGACTGAGAACTGAGGACTGCCAGCCTCCCAGCTGTGTGAGGGGACACTGCCTACAATCAAGGTCATGCTTTGTGGAACCTGGAGGCCCAGCATCTGCCTGCCTGCTTTCCATGAACAGAAGACCCTGTGAGGAGGGGAGAGCTTGGAGGGAGCCAGGTCCAGGTGGGAATCCTATTGAGTGGATTACTTCAGCTGAGTGAGATTCTGGATCCGCTTTGAAGATTGTTGCACCGACCAGGTCACTTCCCAAGTGCTGCTGTTTACCACCCTAATCCCACATGCCCCCATTCCAAGTGGGGGCCGGAATGAAGAAAATGGTCTTTGTCCTGGTACTGATCTGGTGCAAAACTGGGATGCCACCCATGCTGTTGTGAACCAAACCCGCTGACACCTGTGTATGCATTTTCGACCACTGATGCCAGGTGTGGGGTCTGGTGAAGAGATGGGCTGCCACTTTGGTACAGCGCTGTGGCAAAAAGTGAGCCGTTCTCAGGTCAGTGTTGTGACCCGAAGGGACCATCGTCTGGAATGCACTGTTTGTGACCCCAATTGCCACGAGGGATAACCGGAGTGAAGGGCAGGGCCATCTCTCTAGAGCAGCATAGCGTGTTTGGACCAGCAGGAAAGGGGCACCGATTAAGTCACATGAACTGATTAAGACTGTCCGCCGGACTCCGAAAGACTCGCTGTATAATTGCAGGAGCACCAGTGGCATTTACCACCTCGCTGCGGAATTCAGACTTCTGCTTACTGCCCTTAGCTCCAAAGGAGAATGAGTAAGACTGACTGCCGGGCCATCGAATCTCTCTGAAGGTTGATCTGACAAAAATCGCTACTGTACCCATCGACTTTTAAGAAGCCATTGTAAAACTTCTGAAACGTGTACATTCTAACGGACCAAAATGAATGATAACTTCAAGTTAACTGGGAATAGCCATAGCTAAAGAACTGGAATGCAGGGGACGTACCTGGACAACGCTGCTGTGCTGGCATTAAGAAGACCGTGTATTATTTGTTCTGTGCTGTATTTCACGTTGTGTCAGTATATAATTGCTATGTATTTCGTAAATGCACGTATGTGGCTGGACATTCATTTATTGGGGTTCCTGAGTACGTTTTGAGTCTTTGTACACCTTGCATCTACCTCCCTCTCGAGAATCTTTGGACTGCTCTATCCGCATTACCACGGAGTCATTAAGGGGTAGTAATTGGCCCAGTTACTCAGGACATCAGGAGTAAAAGGCCTCCTCTCCCTATGGTTGGACCCAGTAGCTCCTGCTTGCCCTGTGGCCCACTGAGAAGGGTTCTGACAGACGTTGTTGCCAGTTTTAGGATTTCCATTCGCAAAGATCAAAGTAGTCTGTTGATATTTTCTTTGCTTGTGTTAAAATTTTAATGGAGGTTTACTTGATTGTGCTTTTTCTGTTGGAGTGGGCTCGTTTTTTTTTTTGTTTAGTAAAGTGTTCTACTGGCCAGCTAGATGCAGTTATGAATGTATGTGGAGCATTATGAGCATGGGTTTGAATCGAAAGGCATTGCTGATTTTCGTTTTGCTGATGTGTGAAATGTTTCAGTCCCTCCACTTCCTCCACTTCATGATTGCTTCCAGGCATCTTTGCCCATAATGAGGCTTTAATGCCCTTATATAGGTGTGCATGTTTTATACGTTTGTTAACTTTATCAGAATGATTGAGTGGCGAAAGCTTAGTGTTGGATTGTAATGCTCGGAGACAAATGTATTGGACAGCTTGAAGTCCTATAGTTGATTAAGCAATCTTGTCCATGATGGCGTTAGAAGTTGTCTAATAAGTACTGTTAGCGTGGGCAGTTTCTCAGCGTGATCAGATCCTCTTGATGCAGCTGCGGTCTCGGCGGCAGGCATCTTGCGTTCGTTAATAAATCAAAACAAGTATTTAGAGGCGGGGTGATCATTACTAACATATTCCGGAGCTCTGCTAGCCAGTGATTACAGGTATATTGTTGAATCGCACTAATCAACAGAAGCAGGCACCTTAATCCTCGGTGCACTTAAGTGAAGCTTCATTATTCATACTACAAAGAGCCAAAGCAATCAGGCTTATTGATCAACTTGTGAGGAAACGATTTCTGAACAGGTACATTCAATGGCTGTGTTTAAAGACACCGTTTGTTTACTCGTGTTAACATAATTTTTACCCGTATATAAGCTACAGCATAACTAATGCATGTTATGTAAAATCTTTGGCGCTCAAGGAGCACGAACAGTATGACTGGCCTACAGATTATTAATTGCACAAAAAAAAGAGTACTGTTATCTTAAAAACGGTGAAGACTATAATAGTACTGTACAGTAAAAAGATGTCTAGGTATCCTGATGCTGTGGAAGAACAGGTGAGCAGACTATTTAGCCAAAAAAAGCCATGTCTTGAGTGTTCAGAAAGTTCAGGTGATTGGATATATTCCCTATACTGGCAGGAAGAATGTTACATACAATGCTAGCCACAGGAATGTAAATTGTGCAAAATTCAGCATCTTGTCTACTACGGAGTTTGAAGTCTCTCAACAAGATGTGCTGGGAATCTGGGGTAGAGAGAGCTTGTGTAGTTGAGGTGCAAAAGACTGTGCACCAGAATCCATGTCTAACGAGCTGCTACCAGAAGAACGGGAATTACTTTACAGAGCATTTTAAGTTGAGAGAAACAAATTGCTGCTACTTGGCTGATCCATGTGGAGAAAGAAAGCTTGTGATTGACGATTCATACGTTTCTAGAGGAGATCCAGGAATTGCGGGGTGCCAAGTTCAGGTGGCCACCATGCTGACCAAATGAAAATGTTGCCAAGTAAAAGAATTTCGTTTTTTTTCTCCATTCAGTTTGAGAAGATTTAGTTTCATCCATCCAGCTGGCTGCCTCCGACATACAGCTATTAACATTTTTCTGGGTCACCGCAGTATTGTCATATATTTTGAAATCACAATTTTTGTATGGTCTGCATTGGACATGATGGCAAGTCTGTGAGATACAAGAGTGGCGAAACGGGAGACGTGACTGTTCAATAATGTTGGGCAACAACTTCATTTGTGGCACTCCACATTGGACTGATTTGGGCAGAGTGCAAAGTCATTAAGGAGATGGATTTAGATCTGGCAGTTAGGAAAGAGAGGATCCATTTGAGGACTGATTGTCGGGTACCTAAGTGGAATATGTTACGGATAAGCATGAGAGACTGTGTCAAGTGGCACGGAAACATCCAAAAGGGCAAAAGCAAGTGAGCCAGCTTGGTCCAGGAGTCCCTTTAGTTTATCTGTAACTGGAAGGAGCAAATCCTGTGCCGGTGATTGATGGCCTTGTCAAGAAGTTTAGATGGAAGAGGAAGCAGGGGCATAGGCCAGTAATTACTAAGATTAGTGGAGGTAAGCTGTGGGTTTTTTCAGCCGTTGGTAACCATTGTGTGATTCCAGCACGTTGGCTGAGTGAAGAGAAGTGTTGCACAGGTCACAAACAAAGGGGAAATATGATGTCAGTGTCTCTAGAGAATGTGTGAGGAGGGTCAAAAGGAAAGACAGACAATTGAGAGGGCAAGAACGAACAGACCTGTTCGAGTTAATAATTTGTAATTGAATTAAGACGACTCTTCGGATGAGGTAGAGAAGCACTGGAGTTGAGAAACCAACCAGCCTGGATTTTATCAATTTTTGCTTTGGCAAAAAAGAGAATAGATTGTGACTTGGCGTCTGTGAAGGAATAACACTTTTGGAGCAGGTTGCAAGATAAAGAAAGCTTTTGACTATCAAATCTTTCCTTAGAGGTATTGCTAGCAATCGCAATTTGGGCTGAAAAAAGAGAATTCCGCGGCTATGAGATTGGTAATTTTTGATGACCGATGGTAGATGGTTTTAGCTTTGGGAATCATAGGATTGTTTAAAGAATCTCTTGAATACTTTGCAATGGTGTTAAGCCTCGTAGAGCTCCTCTCTAATCCTCTTTTTAATTTTTACGTCCAGCATACTTGGGCCAAAATCGCCTCATCCAACCATAATTCCATGCTGTTACTGCCCTCGCTGCCTTTTTGAAGATGTCAATGGGAGTGTTAACTTGACAGCAACAAATTTCCATAATGGATGACAGACCCCCGTCCGGCCTATCCCTTATCGCGCCTTGTCTGCCTCAGTGTTCACTCTGGAAACCCTCATAAGGCAAGGCATGTTCGAGGTTGTTCTTTATTCCATGCAGTATGATGAGGATAGAAATGCATGAGGTGGTCCTTGAATCTATGTAGTGAGATGAGGATGGAAACGTTTGAATGTCTCTTTAGTCCATTCAGTGTGATAAATATCGAACTGCCCAGGATTGTGCTTAAGTCCATGCAGTGAGAGAAAAATTGAAAAGGCCAGGGGTGCTCTTTTAGTCCATGGAGTAAAATAAGAATAGAAATGGATGGAAGTGTTCGCTTTGCATGCAGTGATGTATTGCGGGAGAAGAATAAAAGTGCTTTGTCCTTTTAATTCGCACAGCGATAAAGTCTAAATCCCTCGGTTTGTGTTGTTATAGGAATACTTATTCCTCGCTGTGAAGAGTTTGAGCCTAGAGACTGTTAAGTAAATCTGTGCAACAAACGCGCATTCATGCCCTAATGCAGGTTCAGGTTCATGCCTTAATGCAGGTTTATGTTCTTTCCATACAGGTATTGTGTGATGCACAGAAGTTTCTTTTATTGCATAGGGTCATCACCTGTGTTGTAAATGTATGCCTTCTTGACCCCTTTCCCCCACGACGGTTTGCTGTTTAACTCTTGACTGTTTTCTTGACTATTTCCACGCCCTGTTAATAGAATCTTTTTGTTTTACTCCGAAGTCAAGGCCGGTTTTTAGGTAGAGGACTGCGTCGCACTGCGTAGCAGTGTGGGCAGAGCTCTGAGATTTAATGTTTCTTAGTTAGGGGGCTTGAACCCGCCCCTCTTCTCAATAGGCTGGCCTCGTAAATGCTGGCCAGCCATTGGAGGAGAGGGGCGTCACTCCGTTTAAGCCCCGTCTTTTTCGGATTCGGGGGCGTGTTTTTTAGGTTCTTTCTATCTGTGACTTCTTCAGTCACTCAAACCTAAAAAAACACGCCCCCCAGTCTGAAAAGGACGGGGCTTGCTGCCTCTCGAGGACACAAACTTTGTGCTATCGAGGCTTAAATTTGATTAAGCATTGTTACGAGTGCTTCTTTGAAAACACAGGGCTTCTCTTTCACACGATTTAAAGCCAGCAATTAAGCCACGATATAACGTGCTTTATGCCAGAGTAGTTTTAAAGCGTTACAAATGTGCACTTAGATTAAGTGACAAAGCGAGACAGGCCGGCCTGGCTGAGAATGTGCGACCGCTGAAAGTTGGCTCCTACCCGGAGCAGCCTGGGGGTCAGGGATGACGTCTTCAAGGCACTGTCCATGGTTGCCTTTGAGCCGATACTCGCTGATCCCGGAGTCACAGCGCTTAGACGCGGCATTCCCGAAGACGCCGAAGGGCTTAGTGATGCGTACTGTTTCAAGTGTTGGAGCTGGGCAGACTTCACAGCACAAAGTGCCTCGCCATTTATGCTTCCATCCATGTCCATGGCCCCTGCTTACACGCTGACCCGCTATCGTTCTGGCATTGAGAAAGGGGAACGCCTGTGTCTGGTCCCGGTGTCCGCTTGTGGCCAGCGCCGCAGCAAGGGAAGCCCTCTTGCTTCTGTGGCATCTCCAGGGCTCTGTTGCCAGGGCCACCGCGTCCTGTCACGGTCGCTAGGTGACGGGAACTATTTCCCCGCCTACCTTCCGCCCGCCGCCATATTTGCTGCTGATTGGCTGCGAACCACTTGCGCTTTGGTTTTAAACACAGGCCATGCTGTTCGAAGGTGAAAACAATAATCTTAGTACTGATATCTCTGCTGTTATAAGTGCACAAAAACGAGACGCTGTCATGGTCAGTGCTATTCAGACACATTTTTGGGCAGGATTGCAATTGAGAAAAACCTTCCTCTGTCAATCAAAGGTGGCAGATTACTTTAGCAGATTAGATGCAGGCAGGGATTAATTTGTTCGAATATATATACGTGCTGCGGTGCAAAGTTTTTCTCAAATAACCTACCATCGGTTCTACTAAATGTCCAGATTGCCAAACACAAAGTCTGCCTGCTCCTGATTCCACTCATCATTTTTTCCCACCACCGAAGTCTTCCTGTGCCCTTCCATCACTCTTGCAGATTCATTTTCAGTGAGTGAGAGCGGGTGGGAAATGGTAATAAGTGTAAGTGAATGAGAGTAAGTGTTAGTAAGCGAGAAGGAGAGAGTGAGAGCGAGACTCAGACAATGAGTCAGTGTAAGTGGGTTACAATGAGCTGCAAGGAGTCTGAGTGAATATGTGAGTGAGGGAATAAACGTAGGTAAGCATGACTAAGTGTGAAGGGGCATAACCCAGGCCCCTGAAGTCACTGCGGTGTGGGTGACCGTAACCCTTTTTGTGCCACCAGTCCTTTATTGGAGCCACTTTCAGCACAAGGCCTATGAATATCTGTGAATTACTGGAGACTCAGGGGCCTCTGATCACATTCTGCAGGGCGCCCTCGCCTGATTGGTATTTTGCTGCTTCTGTCACTGCTTCCAGATATATTATACAAGTAACATATCTACAACAAGCCAGGACTGTTGGCTAGAACGCACCAAGAGGACCCGGCCCACTTAAAAGCCCTGAATGCCGCCATAGGCGCTGTGCTCGTAGCTACGCCGCGTAGAGCTCTGTTCATCTAAGGCTCGCCCTCTGAACCGTGGCTTTTCTAAGGTCCCGTGCTCCCTTCTGCGCTGCGGGCATGCTCTGCAGCAGAGAAAGTAAAAATACATATCAGGTCATCATGTGGTATGAATTATACAATTATTTAACGTCTAATTGATGATTTGAACCATGCACAAAACCAGGTGCTGATCTTTTGTTTCTAAAAAATTAGTTTCCTTACCAGGGTTTATCCTTTTAGGTAGGGGCCCCATTCTTCCTTATATTGTAAATGACAATGCCATTTATTTAACGATTAAGCTATTGGCAATGTAAATGACAATGCTATTTATTTATGATTTTAAAAAAAAGTCATGAGCAATGCCAATAGCTCTACCTTTAATAATGCAGAGACCATTGCATTGTAAATGCTTGTTTTTATTGGTTTGCACCGAAGCAGAGCATGTACTTCTCTTGTGGAGACAGTGGGTGCAACCTAATAGGTCCCCAACAAGCACAGGGTACCGCTGTTGCAGGGCAGTGCCGCACCCCCTCGCCAGGCTCCAAGCATGCAGCTGGGATGGCGGTCCTCGAAAGACGCCCGCGCGCCTGGTTTATTTGCAGTGCAGCTTGACAGCTCCCGAGGTAAAACCATCGCAAGGTGTACTGCTCTGTTCCAAAAATACACTCCTCCTGCGACGCCTCCCCCGCTCTCCCGAGGGCTGACACCAGAGACTCCACTGTTTCAGGTTCGCTGGAGCTGGATTGGTTTCCCACATTCCTGTAAAGTTTCCTTGACTTACTCGTCGAGGGGCCGTTTCTTGTAGAACCTTTTCCTGCTTTCCCTATGTCTTTCTGTCATTCCTTTCAATCGTCAACTTGAGGAATTTCCATATGCTGCCTTTCTAAAGTACACAGAGAAGCTGCATACAAATTGGATAGTTTAACATTATTTTTTTTGCGGACGTGTGAAGGAAAAGAGGAGAATCCATCTGATATCCGGCATCTGTCTTTGAGCCGCACCCCGGCTTCACCCAGTGAAAAATGCGGAATTTGTCCCCATGTCATTTGCGGAAACTGGGACAGTTTAGACAGCACCCGCACGTTTTCTGTTTTGAGTTGCAGCCTTATGGTGGGAGCGGGCGCTCTTTGTTTACGCTCCCATCTGGACTCAATACAAAGGCAAAGGGCCATCAGCCATCCTTTTGTTCAAGTGCCGTCCTGGTTCCGAGATATTGGTAGCCTAACACTGGGGGCACTAGAATTATGCAGCACTGTAGTCTAAATTCTATCGCAAGAAACCGCAAATTAGGAGGGTATAAATTAAACATTTGTATTGCAGAATTTCTTCGCTATTTTTACACGTTAACAATATATGGGTAAAGGTCTCCCTTCTATATCTGTATACCACCTAAATACAGAAATCATCAACTGAAAGGTGACCTGCCTCTGGCAAAAGGTGTGCTACTGGGCGGCAAGACGTGTGGTAGCGTTTTTAGTAACTTTTGATCCATTTGAGCCAGAAACTAATTTTTGTTTTGTCAAAATCTGCAAATTATGCAGAAGATGCTGGATTAGGTGGCAAGTGTGGAATCCACAATAATGCACAAACTTTTGCAGCGGCTTAATTCCTCTGGCCCTGCCAATGCAATGCAATGGAAGGAAATAAAGGCACACAGCCTATCACTTCACAAGTACTTTAAAATAAACTAGTATTGGGAGGCATTTTTTCAGTTTGTTTATCCTCTATATATGAGGTATGGATGTACTGTAAGAATGTCTGATGCCTTTGAGTAGTTATACAAATATTGATTAACATAGAACTTCATTGTAATTCTTTTTAGTTCTACTAATCCCAAAGTAGGGTGTCGGAGCTCTTTAAATCACACGTACATAGTTAACAAAAGACCCTAAATCATGCAAGTGTTTAAATCAGTGTGAGTCGCATAATCGTTTCTTGATGGCATTATGCATTAACAGTATGGGGTCCAGAGAAACAGTCTAGATCTACAACCTATATACTAGCCAAAGGAAATATTTTGTAGCAACTTTAGAATAACCAATTGTGGGGAAAGTAAGGTTCTAAACTAACGACTTGCACTTGGCATGCAGCTCCTTGATAGACTTTCGTAGTTCACTGTGCTATTTTAGTATAATTGCAGCTTTTGAACTGCTAGTAGCAAAATCTAAGTCAAAATCAGCATCCCAGTTACCGATCTACATAAAATACAAATCTGTAATCTTCATGTTACACGATATGCTTTGCTACATGATGGATCAAAACTGTTTAGACAAAACATAGATCTCTCCAGCAAGTAAATTAACCATCAGTTATTTTACCTTTATTATTATCTCCAGAATATTGCTGAAGACCTAGATCTGTGCAGCAGGTGCCTTAACCCCATACAATATTTTACAATGTAGCTTCTTTATGGCCAAATAAGTAAGCCAGAATATCTATACTGTCTCGTTTGTTCTTGTTAGCTATTCTTCACAGCAGAGCTTTTAAAAAAAGAATGTTTTAACGGCCATATCTAAATAACACGGTCTCAAAGCAAAAATAGGTTTTGGTATCAAAAAGCATCCATTGCCATAGTAGTTCCAGGCACTGGCAATAACTACTTTGTGTTCAGATAGATGCGCTCCCTGTGAAGGAACTTTGTTAGGTTAGAGCACAAGTGAAATTGCACCCATTGTAGACATAGCTTAATGGAAATAGTAAAAGGTTAAAAAACACAGCAGTGTTGATATAGAACAAAAAGCCAAATCAGTCTGCAATCTATGAATGAATTCTCAAAATCAAAGTTGTAAGATATCCAGATTGTTAGTGCGGCGAAACCCTACCAATTGCCTTCCTTGAATTAGGATTGTTAATTTGCAGTTCTGGCAAAGTTTAAACCAAGGGCCTAGATATGCCCCCCTTGTACTCATACCTTAGCACATTTCCAAATGGCAGCACTAGACCTCATCCAAGCAGATAGCATGGGGACCTTTCTCGAACCACTCTGTATTTGAAATCCGTTGTTAAGTGCTTCAGCCCCATCACATTCTGAATGTAATTCTTGAAGTTAGCTGTCAAATAACTGAGAACAGACTTAAGGTTATCCGGACCTATTGATTGCTTGAACGTGGGTCGCCTCCCTGGCTTAGCTTGCTAAATATGCTAAATTCGGAAATCTGCATAAGCTAGAATCTGTGTGCAGGCCTTCATTCTCCTCTTGACGTACATACTCTTCCAGTAGTTGCAACTAGTTCAAGTGCTGCTTGTCTGCTGCATTTCATGTTTCATCAGAAAAAATGTGTCTGCTCATGGCACTGGTTCTTGGAAATGGAGGCCACTTGAGGGAGTGTGCATTTGTCAGCAGTGCAAGGTAATGCCGAGTGGGCATGTAGGCAGGTTGGACACTAAATCGATGATGCGCGGACAGTGCAGAGCATGCACAGCTTGTACACGAGATTGCTCCCTTTCATCTTACTTGCAGATACTGAATAGTGTTGGCAAGATTGCACCTGTTGAGTTAGTCAGGTGAAAATTCACATTTTTTCAGAACATGGTCTACAGGCATTTTTTCTGATTGTGAAGTACTGTCCCTCTGGAGTGTTACATTTTCGGAGCTTTTCTCACCCTCTTTCACAGCATCTCATCTTTTAATGGGCAGTCACCTCTCGCATATTCTGTTTATACATGCGGCCTAGAGTAGGAAACTTAGCTCACATTAAGAATCTGCGGTGAATATTTTTTTATGCGGACATTCTCTTCTCACAATTTCACTTTTCTTGGTTATTCCTTACTCTTGCAAACACTAGTAGGTCGATCCGCGGGAGCTGAACAGCAGCTATCAGCAACCTCTGGTAATGTCCAATTTTGAATGTTTTATTGATGTTTCTGTTTCTTCACAAATGGCAGACTCCGGTTTTAATGTGTTGTATAGTACAAATGAGGAAAGTGATAACAGTATACAATGCTTCCCTGGGATTTGTTTAGAAGAAACGCTGCATTGCTTAAGGGAGTCCGGACCGTCCAAGGAACTCCTGAATAGAACAAGCTTGCAAATGTAGTTAATTTAGAACAAAGTATATGTATATTTATTTTCTTCAATAAACCGAAGAAACAAGTAGGCCCTCCATGTATTGTGATGGCGCAGTGCATGTGACCTGTGATATCAGTATGAGTGCACAGCTGAACAGGGGAAAAATGAAAATGATGAAATGTTGGCTGCTAGTACATTTCTTTTTGAAACACCAACCACATTGTTCAGGTTCGTAGGTTACACGATGAATCTCCAGCCAACAGATTAATGAGGTCAAAGTTTTGACCGCAGTCAATTACGAGGCCATCCTCATCAGGACAACAAGCTGGTAGAATGGTACAATGAAACAAGACCTGTATTACTCTTTTGTACACGCAATTTCATTTCAGTCATTCTTTTTAAAGTGTTGGGATCTTATCTCTGTGCTTTTGAGTCAGATAACACTGTTGTACCAATCCAGAAGTGTCTTGAATTTTTTAGTATTTCTTTATTAGGTTTGTAACCAACATCATAAACTCAGCAGCATTAGCGCTCTGACAACCTGTCCCCCATAAGATCACTAATTCAGTTCCAACAGTACGTAATCCATCAATAGTACCCCTCAACACCGTAGATAACCAGTCCATTGATACGCTCTCAGTTCCATCAAACCTACAGCATGCTAGGCGTTTAAAGTCTAATCACAGAAGTATCTGGAATTCAGGAAAAATATATGTAAATAGAAGAAAGTGGAGCACAAATAGTTTAGATTGATGTACCATCTGATCACATTGTGGATCGAATAGTCTTCTCTGACCCATGAACATCTTGTGAGGAAAGGTCAGCTGAATACCAACACAGATTCGTGCAGAAATGTGCCACTTGTGAGAAAAAACAACTCTATCAGTTGCTATTTACAGGAGACTTAATATACGTGCTTAGGTCAAAAATATTGAACGTTAATCATTTATAGTGATTCACTGTTACATCGTAGAGTGAAGTCCCATATCTGGGCCAAGAAAAACATTTGCTGAAAGATTATTGATATGCAAATAATATTTGCAAAAATAGTTTGGTACTTCTTACCAGGGGTTTACATTGAATACTAGATTTAGGAGAAATCCCTGTACAGATTAGATTGCACTCTATTGGTGGTGAAACAAATACTTGCCAATTGTGTTTAAAAAATCTGCAACAGAGGTCAATGCAGAATATAAAAATGTGTTCGAGGCATGTGGGCTGCTGAATTCATATCTGTGCATAGATCGCCGCCTAGTGTTGGGTCCGGATGATTGCACATTGTTGTCCTGGAAGAGTCTTCGAAGTATCACGAGATAGGTGGCTCCTCCCCTGGACTACAGTGCGCATGGGCATCGCCTCCATCCCCAGATGGTTTTTTTCCGCCATTGGGTTCGGATGTGTTTCGGTTCCCTCTGTCGGAACCGATAGTTGTTCAACTTCTACTCGAGACCAGAAGGTCTTTAGGCTGAGCGTCGGTCTTGTTGCGTTCGGGTTTCTTGTCTGACTCTCAGCTCCGAACTCTTGCTACCCTTCCGCGTGCTTTCGGCGCGGACGGGCCTACACTACACTTCTGCTATGGAGCGGACACCGTTTAAGAAGTGCCCGGTGTGTAACTCCAAATATTCACACCTCGACGTGCACCCCGTGTGCAATACCTGCTTGTCACCGGATCACAACGAAGACAGCTGCATGGCGTGTTCGAAATTCCGGTGCAAGAAAACTCTCAAGATTCGTCGGGCCAATAGGCTCCAGGCCAAGTTCTCGGCTACCGCGGCGCCCCCACCAGACGACATATTCCAAGAATCTGTTGGAGACGAAGACGACGTACAAGGTTCGGAGTCTAGTCCCGCGTCCGAAGGGGATGCCTACGACGTGGGTGATGAGGACTTTGACGAAGTCGCCGACGAGGTAGGGGACGACGATCGGGCTATTGCCACCGTAGGGGATAGCTCGGAGGAGGAGCATCCCCAACCAGACTCGGGGGTCAATCCCCTTCATACGGCCCGGGTCGAGGGATCGCCTTCGGGCCTTACCCAAGATCTACTTATAAGTCCTACGTCCCCGCCTCCGGGCCCGGTCACGGACATTTCTGAGGCGCCACTCCCGTTGAAGAAAACGAAAGTGAAGCCATCTGGTCACGCTCCCTCGGTTTCGAAACCGAAAGTGAAAGTTGCGCTGGGGCAGAAGGTTCTGGAGGCGTCAACTTCCAAAAAATTCAAGATGGCCGACTCGAAGAGCCACGCCAAGATGGCCGACCCGAAGCCCTCGGGGTCGGCGCCGAAGGCGAAGTCGACCGACGCGGCAGCGTCGGCGCCGAAGGGGGTCGAGGAACCGAAGACGGCTCCGAAGAAGCGTCAGGGCGACGACGCGACCCGGGCACGGCCGGCGCCGGCCCTTGGGGACAAGGCGCGTGAGGTGTCGGCCCCGAAGAAGGTGCCTGCCATCGATCCGACTCCCGACTCGGGGAGATCGCTCGAGCCGGTCAAGCCCTCCCTGCAGCGGATACGGAAGGACAATGTGGTTCCGGATCAGGACACTGTGGCGCCTAAGCACACGCCGAAGCCTGTGAAGGCGCAAACGCCTATCCGTTTTACCCTGCCGCCAAAGTCGACGCCGAAGGCTTTCGCGCCGAAACATAGCGGGCCCTCGAAGGAGGTATTGACACCGAAAGCAGCCTTAGTGGTGTCGAAGCTTCGGCTCCAGCCGCTTGCTGAGGAGGAGCGTCGAGAGGTCATCATCGACGCCAATACTGGGAAACTGTCTCTCCTCAAGAGAAAAATCACCACTGAGCCGGTGTTGGAACATTTTCGGATCCCTCTCAAAAATAAGAGGGACTCTGCGGAAACTTCGGCCCCGACAGAACCTATGTCTCCACAAGCCCTAGGACACTCGCCGGCGCATTCCGCCGCAGGCGATGCTGACGAGGAAGATGCCGAGTACAACTATCCGGCGTACTCGGACCCGGAGGAGGTGCACGAACCTTGGTCGGCCGGAGGCGACGCGGAGGACCCGCAGTCGGGCCAGGACACGCAGCTTTTTGCGGCCAAAACGTCACCGACGGAGGACTCAGCGGCCTTCAACGCTCTGATCGAGAGAGCTGCGGCTAACCACGATGTCGAGCTGCACTCGGACCCTGTGGATGTGGACTTTTTATTTGACACTTTCTCAGTGGCAGAAAAGTCAGTCAAAACACTGCCAATGCTTAAGGGGGTGCTTAAACACGCAACGGAGGTCTTCAAGGAGCCCACCCGGGCGCGTGTCGTCAACCCTCGCATTGACAAAAAGTATAAGGCAGCGCCCTCGGATCCTACATACATCAAGGGACACTTGCCACTGGACTCGTTGGTTGTATCCAACGCTCGGAAGAGGGCGAACTCGCAGACCACTGGTGACGCTCCTCCCCCAGACAAAGAGTCCAAAATCTTCGAGGCCTCAGGGAAACGAATTGCTGCACAGGCAGCTAATATTTGGAGAATCTCAAACACACAGGCCCTACTTGCACGCTATGATAGGGCTCATTACGACACCTTAGAATCACTACTGCAACACTTGCCTGACCAGTACAAGGAGGCAGGGGAAATGCTGATTCAGGAAGGAAAGCTCATCACAAACGCATCCATAAAATGTGCGCTGGATGTGGCCGATACAGCCTCCAGGGCAATCAACACCAGTGTGTTGCTTAGGCGGCATGCATGCTTCCATTCAAAACATCATTTGTTACCTGTTTCACCTGTATCAATGCAATTTAGCGTACTCTTCCATCCGCATTCACCTGTCTGCTATGGCGGCATACCTCCAGAATAGGCAACACCTGTCACTCTTTAAGGTCCCTGCTATCAAGGCCTTTCTGGAAGGACTCAAAAGGGTCATTCCACCACGGACACCACCAGCTCCGGAATGGAACCTCAATGTGGTTCTTACAAGGCTGATGGGTCCTCCCTTCGAGCCACTGCACTCTTGTGAGCTTCAGTTTCTAACTTGGAAGGTTGCGTTCTTAGTAGCAATTACATCGCTACGGAGGGTTAGCGTGCTGCAGGCGCTCACCATTCAAGAACCTTTCTTCCAGGTGCATGCTAACAGGGTTGTGCTCCGCACTAACCCTAAATTCTTACCCAAGGTTGTATCTCAATTCCATATAAACCAGACAATTGAGTTGCCGGTGTTTTTCTAAAACCCAGAGACGCTGGCGGAGCGGATGCTCCACACCCTTGACGTTAAGAGAGCCTTGATGTACTATGTAGACAGGACAAAAGATTTTCGCAAAACCAAGCAGCTTTTTGTTGCTTTTGCCACACACCACAAGGGAAACGCTATCTCCAAAGCGGGGATCGCTAGGTGGATCGTGAAATGCATTCAGATCTGTTACGCTAAAGCTAAGCGCACTCTCACTATCCCACCGAGGGCCCATTCCACCAGGAAGTTGGGGGCCTCTATGGCTTTCCTAGGTAACATTCCCTTAGAAGATATCTGTAGAGCAGCCACATGGTCTACCACACATACTTTCACTAAACACTACTGTGTAGACGTGCATTCCAAACAGCAGGCAGCTGTTGGTCAGGCTGTTCTCAAAACACTTTTTCAGACTGCTGCAGCTGGCACGGGCGGCCGCCGCTAATGGAGGGACTGCTATGTATTCTATGCACAGATATGAATTCAGCAGCCCACATGCCTCGAACTGCAAATGCTACTTACCAGTATGCATCTGTTCTTGGCATGTAGGGCTGCTGACATTCATATCGCCCGCCCTCCTCCCCGGCGCGTGTAGCAGCTGCAGTATTCATTCATATGTGTATATATATATGCTCATAGCATGGTCATCACTCACATACTTCACTCCATCTCTGCCAATGGCTAAAAACAATCTGGGGATGGAGGCGATGCCCATGCGCACTGTAGTCCAGGGGAGGAGCCACCTATCTCGTGATACTTCGAAGACTCTTCCAGGACAACAATGTGCAATCATCCGGACCCAACACTAGGCGGCGATCTATGCACAGATATGAATGTCAGCAGCCCTACATGCCAAGAACAGATGCATACTGGTAAGTAGCATTTGCATTACTCCAGTGCTTAGTTTTGTTATCCTTGTTAGATATACTCTACTGTACCCATGGAATACCAGTCTGCTCTTTCATTCCCGCTCAAACTATAGGGTGCTCTTAAATAGTACATGAGTTTGCCGGCAGTGGGCAGGCTACTGGAATAAGTAGTAGTTCTCCAGAAAGGGTTCTTTTTATATATTCATTTCATTTTCCGGCAACAGACTAGCCAGGCTTACTTTACTAAGTGGTACAAAAGGGGGTGGTGATGGACGGAGCATCTTAACCAATCAAACACTCACACCCAGTCAACAGATCTGAGTTTAATCCATCACCGTTCTTTAGCCCACTCTGCCACCCCAGTTCAGACATGGCCATATGCAAATCAGTCTGATCCTGTGCCTCATGGGAACAGTCCAGCCCGAACTGCCAAGCCATGCCTTCCCTGGACCGGAAACAAGCTTCCGAGGACCGGTTTCTGGCATTTCAGCCGTCTTCAGCCCGGCTTGCTTGAATCCAATGGCAAAGCGAGCAAGGGACTCACGTCTGAGCATACCCTGCCAACTTATGGCGAACAAAGTGGTACAAAAGTGGGTGGTGATAGACGGAGCATCTGACCCAATCAAACACTCACACCCCGTCAACAGATCTGGGTTTAATCCATCACCGTTCTTTAGCCCACTCTGCCACCCCAGTTCAGAAATGGCCAACTTATGGCGAACAAAGTGGTACAAAAGGGGGTGGTGATGGACGGAGCGTCTGAACCAATCAAATACTCACACCCAGTCAACAGATCTGGGTTTAATTCATCACCGTTGTTTAGCCCAGGTGCTGAGCTAAAGGTGCATTGGGTTGTGTCCCTTGTGTACTGTTGAAGTAGGACGTGCAACAATAACTTAAACTGATACTAGTAAGTGGAAACCAATGCATCGGTATTTCATAGTCTGTGAAACAGGAATGAACCCACGAGTGGCTATACGTTAATACAATTTAACTTGTTTTAAGTATTTTGAGTTATTTTTTGCAGTTGTTTCTCCCAGCTGATGTTTCAAAAGTAGTCATTTTGGGAATAATGTTCTTAGAAAAGTGGGTTCCTTACTGAGGAAGTAGTGTAGAGGGTCCTAAGGGGAGTGGCATTTAATTGAATGGGGTGTTAAACATGGACTACCTCCACATTGTGGTAAATATCAACAGATTGCTCGTTGTACTGGAAATGAAAATATTTGTGGTGAAATCCCCAGAAACCTTTTTCTTTTCCAAAATTAAAACAAATTCTACCCTCTCGCCACGCTTTTGACTATTTTTGTTTTGTTGTGGCGCACAGCATGCTCAGCACACTGATATTGCAGCAAGATCAAAGTGAAAGCTGACCTTGCAGTGGATCCCTACTTGGTGATAGCCCTCAGGACTCTGCTAGAGCCACCCTGCTAGCCACCAGGGCCACTTGTGTGGTGGAAACATCCCCCAAACACCCGCCCCCCCCCCCAAAAAAGACATTGTCCAGGGCTTACCCACTTCCCAGCACTATAGTTTTCCCCAGGAGTTGGGGATAGAAGAAAAGGGGCCATTTACTCTCAATCCGCCGTCCTAGGAAGGTGGGGCAGAAAGCCACTAGACACTGTTGGAAAACATGACAAATACAAATAAGGTTTTGGAATGCCTGCCCAGTGATCCAACGATATTTTTCCATCCCAGAAAAAAGCAGCAGAAAAAAACAGCAGAAGGCCCTCTGAACACCTTGGAAACAAGCATTTGCAATGCAATGTCTCGCATTTATGCGAGTTTGAGCTATTGACATTGCAAATAACCATGCCTTTTTTTTGTTTTTGTTTTCAAAACCTAAATAAAAGGCGTGCCATTTAAAATGCCAATAGCTTAAACTTGCGTAAATGCGAGACCTATTGCATTGCAAATGTTTGTTTGAACCAGCCCTTGATTCACCTGTAGGAAAAGCTAAGGGTGGCCTTGCAACCTTTGATATCAGTTCAAAGTCCAGCGTCTAAGGTCACAAAGGTTTGGTCTTGCTCCTTCTTCCTGGTAACCCTGTTAGCCTTACCAAAAAGAGTATTATATCTTGTTGGACATTTTTTATTATAATAACTTTAATCAGTATTCCACTGTTCCCATAGAGAAATTTGACCATTTTCTGGATTCTTTCTATTTGGTAGCCTAACAAAACACAGTTGTAATCTGGGTGGGCGTTTTAAACCGTTAATATGTTGCCACAGTGGGAAAAGCGTATGTGGTCTCATGAATCAAACTAAGGAAAACCGCACCCATTTTAAGCATACGTCTGATGGGGAGGCTCTGAACACCCTTATTGTAAAGTATGATCTGATATTCGTGCTCAGCATGGTTGGTAAAGAGAAAAGTAAACATCCACCTTTCATGGGTAGCGCTAGAGGGAGTACCATAGATTTTATCTTTGACACCCAACTTAGTTTCTTGCCTTTCTGATTTTAATATAGTTGCAAAATGTATTAGTGGTCATAACCCTCTAATTTTAACTCTAAATTATCCGGTAATAAAGCGCACAAAGAATAAATGTCGTAGCATTGTGTTCTTTGAGAAAAAAGGCATTCAAATTAAATAGGCTATGGTGGACCCCGACCGAGGCTTTTAATAGTCAGATTGTGTCAAAGAGTATGGTACCCGTTATAAATTGCCTGTCTCAAAATGTAGCGGCCCAATCAATCACAGAGAGTTTTGACATTGTATGTAGCTCCATCTCAGACAAATTGACCTCAAGGAAATTCCCGATCGAAGGCCCCCCACCTAGATGGTTTAATTCAGCCTGCGCATTGGTGCATAAGGCATTAAAAGCAACACAGAAAAAAACACCTTCGATCTTTAGTAGGTGTTAGAGCTGCAAGAAGATCATATAAATGCACTGCGAATGAGAGAAAAAAAGAGATCCAAGATAAAGCATGGGAGGATTTTTTGTGAAGGTCTCAGGCTGAGAGAACGCATTTTGGGAAATGATCACCTGTTTTTTGCAGATCATAATGCTCGAGGTTTGAAGTATTTTTCACCGCTAATTTCTGGGTGGCTTATTCTTCTGAAGTTTTTCAGTCTGGGCCTAGACGAGCATTTTCCACCCCTTTATTACATGATATTAACTGCCTAACACAGATTCACAGGCTCCTCCTTTGGTAATAGTAATCAATGAAGTAGTTAATGCCATTGGGAAATGTACTGTTGGGAAAACGCCAGGCCCTGATGGTGTCCCCGCAGATATCTTTAAATCTAACACTGACTTCTGGGCACCCCTGTTAACTAATGTATTCAGGAGCACTGTGATTGGCCGAATACCTGACTTTGGAGGACAGCTACAATTATCCTGGTTTATAGAAAAGGGGACCGACACTTAACTTCATTCTATAGACCAATTTCGTTGATAGGATCTTGCATGATGATTGTAGGTAGAATGCTTCTGTCCCACCTGGAATCAAGGGCTGCAGAAAATAAGATCTTGTCCCATGTACAATTTGGCCTTGGACTAGGTACTGGTACTATAGACTAGTATCTAAACTTCTGTATGATAGCCGCAAAATATGTAATGGCCAAAAAGGAATCCTTCATCTGATGTTTGTTTTATCTAGAGCTTTCGACCTGGTGAATCGCTTCAAACTTTGGGCCTTGATGGAAGTTATGGGGGTGGAGACGGAACTCCTCACTTTAATTAAACATTTTTATAAGGACCTAACTGTTGGGGTTCGCTATGGCTTGCAGGGTGAAACCATCATCCAAATTAGATATACACATGGAGGGAGACAGGGCGGTATCTCGGCTCCTTTTCCTTTTCTCCATTACATAATTGAGATTGATAAATATCTATCGGAGTTAGGAAAGCATAGCTCACGGATTTGTAGGCAATTCTAATTTTGCTGTTATCGTATGATGCCGTATTGATTGCCTGTGCATCAAACACTCTACAGATTTTATTGGACTCATTCTCCTCTTATATGAAAGAACTGGATTCAAACGTCAACCATTCCAAATCATTTATAATGACCTGTGGACCAAGCAAAATGAGATCAAAATCCTTTGCTAAGGGAAAAACTCCTCTTGACCAGGTGAAGGATTCATTATTTAGTGATTCTTTTTAGGTTCCTCTTTTAAATGGAATTCACTCTTAACTGTAAAGGCACAATAATTAAGTTGGGATA
Source organism: Lissotriton vulgaris (assembly GCF_964263255.1). Classification (NCBI taxonomy): domain Eukaryota; kingdom Metazoa; phylum Chordata; class Amphibia; order Caudata; family Salamandridae; genus Lissotriton; species Lissotriton vulgaris. Next base: position 1,347,291,527 of record NC_141685.1, on the reverse strand, counting down.
TAGAGGCAATTTTTAGATTTAGCCATAGGTTGGGACAAACATTAGAGAGATGATTAATTTGTATAAAGGTAATCTGTTGAGATAATAGACCTGAAAGAACTGTTGATAAGCCTCAAGTAATAAGTTTAAAATGTAAAGAGGAATTTAAACGTTACCTCAAGCATTGCTTGGATCAGAGGATACAGGAGGTGCAGTTGTTGGTCTCATTTGTTAGATATGTAACGATATCCACTACAGACGGGGTAGTACCTTACCTATTCTGGATTTTGAACCCCACCTATCGCTACTATTTAACTGTTTTTGGACTTATTATGATGAATTTTAAGGTTGCCTTTTCTCTACAATATATATGGTCATATGATGTATCCACATGTTGCTGTAATAATGCTGTTAAGCAAAGCACTTGTCACTTTGTATTCTTTTGTCCTCTATATGCAGAACCTAGGTGCGCATTTTTGATCCCCATTTTACGTAGATCAAAATTGAGAGCACACCAGGAAGACTTTTTATTTTTACAGAATCTAGGCACTATACGATTTGCTATGCAGTATGACATTTAATTAGACTAGCCTTAGCTATTAGAAAAAAGTATTTTAGCTACTCTTTGTATGATTCCTTTGCTGAGCCTACTACTATGCTGCCCTGCTGTGTTATGAATTGCGCACTTTAACATTTTTTCGGAACGTATAATTTATTACATGCTTTATGACTTTTATGGCCTTTTTTGCCGAATAAAGTTTTGTTTGACTTTGACCTCACTCTCCATAATGAGAGAGACTCTCCTCAACGACCTTCTGCGAAGAGTGAGTCACATTAAAATAAGGGAGACTGTCGTTAATTGATTCTTTCATATAACAATTGAGTTTTCTTTGGTAAAACAAATGGTGAGCCTTTCACCCAGAGCTTGACAATGGAGGAACGAAGTTGACAAAACAGGGGGTGACAAGCTCTCACATTGATAAACTGTACCTTTCCCAAGTTTGAAAACAGGGGGTGACAAATGAAAAAAGAACTATTGATGGACAGAATGCAGAACAATGTCATACATTCACCCGAGTACAGAGATCTGGGCCTAAATCCATAGCTTTTTTGCTCACCATGCCATTCCAGTTTGGACTCGGCCATATGCAAATCCATCTTGACCCTGCGCCCAACGGGAACAGTCCAGCCCGAACAGCCAGGCCAGGTCCTCCCTGGACTGGAAACAAGCATCCTAAGACCGGTTTCGGGGTTTCATCCCTCTTCAGCCAGGATAGCTTGATTCCAGTGACTCTCCTAAATGACCTTCCGCGAAGAGTGAGTCACTTTAAAATAAGGGAGACTGTCCTTAATTGCTTATTTCATATATCAGTTGAGTTTTCTTTGGTAAAACAGATGGTGAGCTTGACAATGGAGGAACGAAGTTGAACAAAGTTGACAAAACTGGGTGACCAGGTTTCACATCGATAAACAGTGCCTTTGTCATGTTTGATACCTCGTTGGTTTCATTGCAAAAAATGGAAATTTGGTTTAAATTTACCGTTTATACTGTCTTACTGATAGATGATAAGCTGCTCTTCTTACCTTTTTTATTTTTTCATCCCCCTGGGCAAGCTTTAGTAACTGATCAACAATGAGGGGGACACAGGGGCTTTTAGTAAGGTCCAGCATACATACCCTAAGCCTTTAGTGAAAGAAGAGGGTATGCAGTTCCTTACATGAGTCGAGAGAAGTACGGAGAGATACACTAAATAACGTTGTCACCACGAGGCCTCCAATGATCCGCCAGAGGAGAAGTACTCCTTTCGGAACTAGGGCCCTCGCACACCCAGCCAGCTAGGTGTCATGCTTCATCATAGGGGCCTGCTCCTCGTCTGGTTGGTGCTGCAAAATCCGACGGGCACCCATGGAGGGGCTCTTTAATGGAGATCTTTTGTTCCTTACCGTTTCCTGCAGTGGGGTGAGGGACCTAGGAAGTGTAGATGTGGTGTAGTGAAAGTGAATACAACAGTTTGGGGAGTCCAAGAAATGGCTCTTATTCAAGTTGGCTCTCCACCTGGTTAAAAAAGGAAAGGAGTGGTGACTATCTGAAGTTATGGTTCAGGATAACTCCGCTCTACTCTCAAAGGGTCGACCTGTTTCTTGCCAAATAGTCAGGGGGATCAGTGGCAATTCATCAGGACCTAGTGAAAAACTATCTATACACCATGGAAGGTGGAAAACCTACCTACCACAAGTACACTGTGTTTGAGGGTGGGCTTCAAGTACCAGCCAACTGAGGATGTCTGGGGAATGGTTGAATTCCTTGAAATGTGTGTGTATATCTTAGTGGTTACCCGTTGCCACCGAATATTGCTCTTATCCTCTGTGATGCGCGTTTTGACCATACTCGTGCCTATGTACTTCATGTTGCAAGGGCAAGTGATCAGGTAGATGCAGTGGGTGGTATTGCAGTTAGTATGTCTAGTCAGTTTCACTTTCATATGCCTGGATGTATCGAACTATGCACACTTTCAGTACCTCCGAGAAGGCTGGGGAAGAAATGACCCGTAAGTTACATTAGGTTCACCTTGAAACATGGAAGGTAACACCCTCAGGAGTAAAGATTCGCCCTGTAAGATCTAATGCCCTGACATAGGACACCAGCCTGCAGGAAATAAGGCACTTCAGAATCGCTAGCTTAGCCAATAACCGCTTCCGGGAGAGGTATTTGTTACTCGGCCAAACGACAAAGAACTTTAGGACCTTGTTTACGTCCTAGAGAACAGAGTATGCTTCCCGATGCCATGGATGCTAAAAAATTCAAGATGTGAACATCATCTGTTCCCACGGGATCCAGACTCCATTGCAGACACCAACTCACCCAGCGGGACCAGGCGGATGGGTATCTTTTAACGGTACTGTCTGCACAAGCTCGCCAGAGTAGTTCCACAGCGTCTCCCTAAAGGCCTGGCTCTTGCCATCTTGTCCTGTAATCATCCAGGCCATCAGCTGGAGGTTGCCATTCATCAGCAAAGAGTGAAGATTCCTCGCCTGATCGGTGAGAAGGTGAGGAGAGCGGTGTAGACGGATTGGAGAAGCCCAAGAAAGTTCCATCAGAACTGGAAACCAGACTTGCGACTTCCATAGAGTGATCAGCACCATCTCTGCATCTCTCATGGCGAACAGGGGAAAGGCATAGTTCTGCTCCCGAGACCAATCCTGGATGAATGCGTTGGTCGCCACCGCTCTGATCCGGTCTCCAACTGAAGTACTGGGGAAGCTGGCGGTTGAGCCGAGATCCAAATAAGTTGACTGTGAAGGGTACCCATACTGAGCATAGGGTCTGGAATACCGCTGTGGAGACGCCACATGCTGGAGTCCCAGAGATGGTAGAAAGCAACAGGAGCATAAACCACATTGATATATGGGTACATATGTGAAAATTAGCAACAACTTCTCAACTGGTATTATTGAATGAAAAGGCAATTCTATATGTATGTACAAAGCATTACACAAAGGAAGAAGGGAGACTCAGGTTATTTTGGTTTTGGAAGTGCTCATATATTCGGTTATCATCAGGACTGGGTTGGTGATTAACAGGTGCTAACTGTGGGTCAGAGCGGGTCAGCGATGGCAAGGCGGAGTCCCGTGCCGCAGAGCAACCCAGAAGGGTTGTGGACTGCCAGGAAAGGAAGGGCTGCGAGTGTGCAGTCAGCTGAGTTGTAGTTGGTGATCGGTGCCAAGCGTAGTGCCAGGCAATAATGGAATTATGAAGGGTATGGAAGTCAATGTCCAAAGGCCAAGGGAAGTGCAGGCATCTGACCTGGGCCTCCACGAGCGTGTGCTGTGTAGTTCAATCATAAAAGACACCATTACAGTACATACAATGTCATTAAATGTCATTAAAATTAGGATTCCTTATAAACCTATATCAATAAAATAATTTTTTCGTTAAAATGTACGATTATGTTTAAAAGTTAATAACATTTGATAATACACAGATAATCACTAGGATTATTATATCCATAAAAATGTAAGACACCAGCATGGTAAATGAGTTATTCATTCAGATTCAGTACACACAGAAGTCCCCACACTATATATAAAGCAACTAATTATTGCGGAGCTATAGCCGCTATAACCTTCAAGCAATTTCTTCTGATGTCCCACGTCCAACTCAGAAACTTCGCCATTGCTATGGCTACATCTTCGCGTGTATCTGTTTTCAGGATACGCAGCACTGTTTGGCATGATCTTGTGACTAGGTTTAAACAGATCGTCTTAAGCAATTTTTGTTGAGGGCACTTGTATGCAGGACATACAAACCATATATGGGCAATGGACTCTTCCGTCGTTAAACACGTAGGGCATTTGGTGTCTAGTGCATTGTGCCATTTTGACGTGAATGTTTTTATGGGGAGGGTACCAACTCTAAATTAATGGTATAATTTCCGGTCACATGGTCTAGCTATAAAATCTCAATATGCTTCAGACCTAAATTCATACTTGTGTTCCAGGAAAATGCCTGTCAAAGAGGTATTGCCCACCAGTGACATGGACTTAAGGTTAACCATGTCCCAATATAATGCTTTATAATCATTTTTCGGTGACCCATAACACTCTGTCTGGAATTCCTGAACTGTCTGAAGAACCCAGGCGTCTGAAGTGATTGCCCGCCAATTGTTTATGAAACATGCCAAACTACCCTCTAAGTGAGTACAAGAGATGAGTGTAAAACTCACTGGGAATTTGCTTTGCAGCCTTCTCCACGGGGTCCATTTCGCTGGTCTCTGTGGCGAGACCGGCCTCCGGTAGGGTAGAATCCCTCAAAATGAGCGGTATCCTGCCAATGTCCTCGCTGGGAAGCCTGTCCCCTCCCAGAGGCGGAATGTTAAGGACGGCCAGCCGAGTGCCCCCTACCACGACTGGCCCCGGAGAAAACATGAGTGTTAAAAATACGCTTAACTGTGGACTGGGCTTTGTCCATCGATTAAAAGGTGGAGACTATCTTGCAATGCTCCTTGACTTGGGTCGCCAAAGAGCCCCCCCCCCCCCCCCGGGCCACCTGCCCAGCCTCCGAGGTAGCCAACTCCCCAAGCTTGGGATCGATCTTTATCACCAACGACCTGCGCTTCACTGTAGAGATGGGGCTGTTGGCATTCCCCATAAATATGATGGCCCACTGGGCCCAGCTGTAAAGAACATCGGGGGAATCAGAGCCCCTGAGGGTTTGGTGTCTTTTTCCATTTTGAATATCTTCACCAGGGTCCATTGATATCCAGGAGTTTATACTGGGACGACGGCCTCGAGTGGTCGATGCCCTTCTTCGGGTCCGTGATACATTTGGCCAGGAAAGTGGCCATGCACGCATCAGTCTCTGGCGTCAGGGCCACTTTGTCGTCCAAAGATGGACGAGGAGAATAAGGTGGTTATGGACCTCCTGGTGCATGGGCTTTCTAAGTCTGCTGGCCACATATTTGGCGACCTTGTCACATGGGGTCCACTCCAAGGAGCGGTAATGCATCAGGTCGGCCAGGTCTAGTAGGTCTGACTGGGAACCCGAAGGGCCCCCGCCTGTGGGCTGTGACCCGGAGGGAGAGTTGGATGCTGGCCTCTGTGACCTAATCTGCTCTGCATCTTTGTCTGAACCAGTATGAGATTCATCGGATGAGGGGGTAGAGATCGGTAACCGGGTTTTTAGTGAGGGGGGTCAGGTTTGGGGGGTAATGGGGCCCCAGCACCCAGGAACGCCTTCAGCCTGTCAAAGGTGTCCAGGTCTCCTGCGTCACATGGATGCTTGCGCAGGTACTCAGTGTGGGAGGCGGGAGCCTGCTGTGGAGGTTCAATGGCTGAGGTCCACTGGTGGTCTTCCCTCTTGGGGAGGGATTGTAGACACCGCTGTGCCATCTCCAATAATCTCTTTTCCAGAGGGGCTATCGCATTTGAGACTGCTTGAATAATGGAGGCATCTCCTGCGTCACAGAAATCATCCGTGACCGGTAAGTACTCCACACCCTCCGCCTCCTCATAGTATTCTCCAAATTCTTCCATACCCCTGGAGTTACAGGTAAATATGGGTAAGCTGCTGGGAGCAGTACCTACGGCGACATTTAAGTGAAGTAAGTAGCTTATGGGGCTATCGCATTTGAGACCGCTTGAATAATGGAGGCATCCACTGCATCACAGAAATCATCTGTGACCGGTAAGTACTCCACACCCTCCTCCTCCTCCTCCTCATAGTAGTCTCCGAATTCTTCTATACCCCTGGAGTTATAGTTAAGTATGGTTAAGCTGCTGGGAGCAGTACCTATTGCGACAGGTAAGTGGAAGTAAGTAGCTGGTGGAGCAGAAGGTATCTCAGTGGCCACCCACCAGGTAAGAGGATTGTGGTTGGTAGGGGAGACACCCCCCGGGAGTGAAGCAGGGCACCTGCAAGGGTTGTTAGGGGTAATTGTAGGCCCTCTGTGTCGGGGTTAATGAGGATGACAATTGGCCCCTTACCAGAAAACCCCTCTGGGGTATAACGGCAACTAGGCCAGGGAAGAACTCTTGGCCTTTACTCTAGACCTTGGCAGACTTACGCACTGCAACTGACATTGGCTTTACACCGCTGCCTGGGCCGTCTGCCACAAAGCAGGAGACCACGCTCCCGATAAGTCTTACCCTGCAGGGTGGTCAGGCAGGAGTGGCCGGGAAATTGATAGTGTTTGCCGTGTGTGGAGGTGCTCAGGAAATTCTGCAACTGACGTGTTTGCTCGCTACTGGGAGTATTGTGCTGAGGTGTGCACCCTCTAGCGGCTGGAAGGCCGCCGCACAGCAAGGCCTAGTGAACCCCTGAAGGACGCCTAGCAATCAGAGTAGCTGAGAAGAAGCAGAGTGACGTTCCTGCGGCTTTGAATCCCGAGGTGGAAACCCACCTCCCTGTACAGAGAATAGCCAATAAGAAAATGCCAAGAAACAAGCCCAGCGAGGCAAACACTTGAAGATAAGTTTGGGACTCCAGTCCCTTTTGTTTACTTTAACTGGCGTGGCTGCGAGCAATGAAGAAAGAGGGCAGCTGGCAAGCGACAAGACTTGTTGTACTAGGTGGTGGTTCCTGATAGGTTCCTGTACTGTTGGGAAGTGAAGTTTTTGTGTTGAGTTTACTGATAACATGGCTGCTTAGTTAATAAAACGAAGTCTTGACCGAGAATCTAATTGCTTTGCTCTTATTTCTGCACCCAAAATGGAGATATTCCCCAGAGAATGCTTTAGCATCATTAAGAGCATTAACCAAGTATGTTAGAGTATTTCACAGCTGCTTCATCACCTCCAGTTCGTGGAGTCCAAACAGCTCATCAGAATGGTTGGAGTTTAGTTATATATTTATATGACTATTGTCCTAAAGTTTTACATGTGGAGGCTTGTATGTAATCTCCAAGTACTGAGCAGTGCATCAATGATGTATGGTCGTCCAAATTGTGCCTGAGATTGCCCAGAGTCTCTTAATCTTCCTCTTGGCCACTTGATGCCACTGCAGTGCCATCTTGGCCTCCTGATGGAGAAGTTTTCTCTAGAAACCAAGTGACTGGTTGAATGATGGGACAAGAGGACATTACAATCTATGTCTGGGACGCCGTAGGTGGGATACAGTTTCATAGTTGTTGCAACTTCAAAAGTTATTGTATCTTGCACAGAAGATGCAAAAAAAGTGTTTGCTCATTTCCTAAAAGTAGAACCTCGTCCAACTTTGTCTAAACCCCTCACTTTGGCAAACTATCCTTCATTTCCTTGCTAATGCGGGGGTAACCCCACAGCCCTGTTTCTCATTGAACAAGCTATGGTAATTACATGTATACAGACTTATCTGAAAGAGACCATTTGTTATGGATTTCCCACCTTAGAATTACCCCCAGGCGTCCGACTGTATCCAGAGAATTTTTTCCTCAGCAGTACCTCTGCGCGTCAATAGGTTGCGTCGGTCAACTCCATGTTCGCCGTTGGCATCGTGGTTGCCTGAATGACGTTGTAGTAGCTACTTAGACGCCGCCCTCGCGCGCTGTCAGTTCTTTTCTTTTTCTCCACCAGCCAGCACAGATCCGGAGAGAGCGGTACCTAGAGTCACTTTTTGACAGTTTTTTTAATCGATCGACTCCTGGTGTCACGTCGGACCGGCTTCAAGGCTTGTGACTCCTGTCACAAGTTGATGCCGGTCACGGACCCGCATCTCGTATGCCTTTGGTGCCTTAAGCACGACCACAACCCAAAGTCGTGCTCCGACTGACAGGCCATGAACCCGAAGTCTTTGCAGGAGCGGTCCCAAAAGCTTCTCGAGGCCTGGCAGTCCGCCACTCGTCATCGAAGTCTTCGTGAAATTCGAAGCTCAAGAAGTAGGCGAAGACTGGGGAAGAGGAACGTAGTCGTCCGGCTATGCCCGCGGAGCCTGTTGGGTCGACTCCGGCCTTCTCTCCCTTTCTGGGAGCCGGAGCGACCCCTGTCCAGCTAAGAAAGCTTTCAAGAAGCCTTGCATTCCATCTTCGGGCAGCCTGATTCTGCTGGCACGCCGCCGGGCATATCGGATTCGGTTGGGGGCTGTAGGCCTTCAATGTCGGCAGCTTCGGTGCGGCAGGGCCCCCAAGGATCTAGGCCTGCATCCGGATTGGCGCAGGTCGACCTCCTGACTCCTCCTCCAGTGCTGAATCCAGTGACAAAACCCCTTCCGCCTCAGACGCTGGTTGTGTCCCCAGCCGGCTGCGGCCCAGGCATTCCCCTCGATGAGGACACAGAGCTGGACCGACGTTGTCCGACATCGGGACTGGCGACGACCCGTACTTTTGTACCCCTGTTCTCCTCTGATATTTTCTACTAGCCTGAGTTGCTACCAGGAGAGGGTGAGGAGAACTGGGAGGGTCTGTGGACCCTCTTGCAGACCAGTTGGAAGAACCGGACAGGAGAGAGGAGTTGGATGACGCCAGTGGTCTGCACACCTCCCCAGACCTTGGCATGCTTTTTCCCCCCTACCGTGGCTACGAAGAGGGTGAGTCTTATGCAGTGGTGTTGCGTAGGACTAACCTCCTGACTGAGGTGCTTCAGCGGGCAGCGACCTCTTCGGAGTCCCTGCTGCTGTTCAATGAGGCCCTTAAGGACATCCTTTTGGGCACTTGGTCCAAGCCCAACACAGTGGCTCCTGTGGACAGGATGATTACCCGACGCCACCGCCCACCCCCGGGCAGCCCCATTTTCTTCTCTTCCCATCCTACCCTAGAGAGCTTGGTAGTCCAAGCCTCAATATCCAAAGGCGCATTCTCGAATGCACTACTTGATAGGGAATCCAAGAAGCTGGACCACCTTTGGAAGAAGATGTTTTATTCCTCCAGCTTGGAACTGCGGTCTGTGAACCGCATGTCTATTGGGCCGTTACTCCCATTCGGTGCGGGACACGGTTGCGCAGGTAATGCCACAGTGCCCGGAGGAGGCCCAGGCCGTGCACTCCTGTGCTGTGGCTGAAGGGATGACGCAGCGAAGTTCACCATCCGGTGTGAGCTGGAACCCGCAGACTCACTGGGCAAGACTATTTCCATGTCAGTAGCACGGAGACGCTACGTCTGGTTGAGGTCCACTGGCTTTTCAGGGGATGTCCAAGCAATACTTTTGGACATGCCCTTTGATGGCTGTCGCCTGTTTGACGGCAAGGCAGACAATGCGCTCAAGCGCTTTAAGGAATCTAGGGCTACGGCGAGATCCTTAGGCCTCGCTTCCACCTCCCGTCCAGCGCACTCCGCCTTTTGCCCCTTTTGTGGCCACGGAAGTGAAGCCCCGCCACGTCCTACCCAGGGCCACAGGCCTGCACTTGCTGTCCAGCCTCGGCATAGCCAGGGATGTGGATCACACCGCTGTGGGTCGGGGGGCTAGCGGGCAGGCCAGTCCAACAGCGCTCCCTCTGCAGCAGCCTCCAAACCTTCAAGTCTGACCTTTCAGGCCCATCTTTCGCCAGTGGGTGGCAGGATCCGCCATCACCTCCCCCACTGGCTCATCACGTCGGACAGGTGGGTTTTGCAGATAGTCCGAAGGGGCTACTCCCTCACCTTTGAGACTACTCCTCCATCTTTGCCACCTCAATTCCATCACATGTCGGAGGATCACCTGGCCCCTCTTCAACAGGAAGTTACGGCTCTCTTGGCTAAGGGAGCCATCAAGTGTGTTCCTGTCCCAGAAGTAGGTCATGGTTGTTATTCCCACTACTTTTTGGTTCCCAAGAAGGACAAGGGCCTGCATCCTATCTTGGATCTCGGGAACGTCAATCGCTTCCTCCGGAAGGAGAAGTTCAAGATGTTAACACTGGCTCCAGTTCTGTCTGCTCTCGACCCTGAAAACTGGATGGTTGCGTTGGACTTGCAGGAGGCGTATTTTCACATCCCTGTCCTGCTAGCCCACAGGTGTTGCCTACAGTTCACGGTAGGCCACAAGCGCGTTCAGTTTACCGTGCTCCCCTTTGGCCTTAACAGCGCCCCTTGGGTGTTCACGAAAGTGATGGTGGTGGTTGCAGCTCATCTGCGCAGATCAGGAGTTTCAGTCATTCCCTATCTCGACGACTGGTTGTTGAAGGCGGGCTCGCCCAAGATAGTCCTCTCCCACCTCCAGACTACAGCCGACCTCCTGCCTTTGCTGGGATTATCCATCAACATGCCAAAGTCACACCTGATCCCCTCTCAGAAGCGCCTCTTCATCGGAACTGTTCTGGACACGGCGCAGTTTCGGTCTATCCTCCCGAGCAGCGAGTCCGGGCTATGATTCCGATCTTTCAGCCCTTGTCCTGGGTTTGTCAGGATGACCTTGACGCTGCTGGCCTCATGGCCTTCTGCATCCTGCTGACCACTCATGTCAGATGTCATATGCAGGCTCTGCAGTCGGACCTTAAGTTCCAGTGGGTGCAGCATCAGGGAACCTGTCTGACTACGTCCAGATCTCGGAGGGCACTGCACAATAGTTGCAGTGATGGCTCATGAACCAGCATTGGGTCAGCATCGGATTCTTCTCCCTTCCCCAACCGGAGCACACAGTGGCGACAAACGTGTCCCTCCTGGGATGGGGCGGCCACATGGGAGAGGCGGAGATCGAAGGCCTCTGGTCTCCGGTGGAGTCCAGGCTTCATATCAACCTTTTGGAGCTTCGGGCGATCTGACTTGCACGGAAGGTATTCCTTCCCTCTGTCAAGGGGAGTGTAGTGCAGGTGTTCACAAACAACACCACTGCCATGTGGTATTGCAACAAGCAAGGCGGGGTGGGGTCGTGGACCCTATGTCAGGAGGCTCTGCGTCTCTGGACATGGCTGGAACGTCAAGGCATTTCCTTGATGGTTCAACACTTGGCAGGTTCTTTGAACGCCAGGGCGGACGAACTCAGCCGCAGGTGCATGATGGATCACGAATAGCGTCTTCACTGAGAGGTGGTGCAAGGTCTCTCTCAACAGTCGGGAGAGCCTTGGTTCGATCTATTTGCCACTGAAGAGAACACCCAATGTCATCAGTTCTGCGTGTTGGAATTTCCAAGGTGGCACTCACTAGGTGATGCTTTTCGTCTCAAGTGGAGTTGCGGCCTTCTATACGCCTTTCCGCCTGTACCACTTCTGCCCAGAGTGCTGAAGAAGATCAAGTGCGGCTAGGCCCCAAGTCATCCTTATGGCTCCGGATTGGGCGCGAAGAGTCTGGTATCAGGAGCTATTGCACATGGCCATTGATCCTCCGGTCAGACTGCCTCTTCGGGAGGATCTTCTATCGCAGGAGCAGGGGACGGTCCTTCACCCGAACCTGTCCAGCCACCACCTCCTTGCGTGGAGATTGAGCGTCGGCAGTTCAAAGCTTTCGACCTTCCTCCCAAAGTCTGTAAAGTTATCTTTGCAGCCAGGCGTTCCTCCACCAAAACGGTATACGCCTGTAGATGGAACAAGTTTGTGGCATGGTGCACAGCAAAGGCTGTGGATCCCCTTTCTGCCCCCCTTTCAGAGGTTCTCCTCTTCATTCTTTCTTTGGCCCAGCAGGGCTCTGCTCTGAGACCTCTTAACCTCTTCGCCGCTAATGACAAGGGTAACTCGTCATGGACTTTCCATTGATTTCAATGGAAATTACAGCAAAAGAGTAATTGTACCTTAGCACTAAAGGGGTTAAAGGCTATCTTTTGGCCATTTTGTCCTTCCTTCGGCTGCCTAACCAGCCTTCTCTTTTCAAGTCCTCTATTGTAAATTGCTTGCTTACAGGCAGTAGCGGCCCGTGGAAGGAGTGCTGCGGGGCGGTGGGGCAGGGTGGGGGGTAGTAAACTCCGGGTCACGACCAACCGGAGTAATGTAAACCAATCAATAAAACAAATTTCATTGCGCGCGCTGAAACGCATTTGGCGTTTCAGTGTGCGCACCGAAATTAGTTTTATTGATTGGTTTACATTACTCCGGTTGGTCGTGACCCGGAGTTTACTAACCCCCACCCTGCCCCTCCCCCGCCCCCCTCCCCGCGGCACTCCCTCCATGGGCCGCTACTGCTTAAGGGCATTACTCATTTGTTTCCTCCAACTCTTTTCGTGATGCCCCAGTGGGACGTGAACCTGGTTCTTATCTGATGTGTGCTCCTTTCGAGCCACTCCATAACTTTCCTCTCAGACTCTTCTCCCTTAAAACTGCCTTTCTGGTTGCCCTCACCCCTGCTCGCAGGGTGTGAGCTATAGGCCCTTTCTTCTAAACCTCCTTTCCTGGCTGTTCATCCGGACAAGGTTGTCCTCCGCAATAGCCCTTCTTTCCTCCCAAAGTGGTTACCTCTTTCCACATAGGACAAACCATCACTTTGCCCACGTTCTTCCCACCCCCGCACCCTTCTAAAGAGGAGGAGAGGCTCCACCATCTGGATCCAAAATGTGTGCTTTCGCTCTCTCTGGTTCGCACAAAACAATTCTGGGTGGATGACTGTAAGAAAGTGGCTCTATATATACTGGAGAGTCCCCAGTCTCCAGAGGTATGGCAGAGGTTAAAGTTAGATATACCCTTACTCTCCAAAGTGGTAGCTTGGTCAAGCAGTAGGGCAGTATCAGAGGACAGTGTGAAGCATTTGTTGTACACACTCAGTCATCAAATGGTCTCACACACTCAAGAACTGAACTCTAGGCCAATGGTTTTTATATCAAAAGATATAGTTGTTTTATTTTAGAACCAACAGGTATCAAAATATACTTTTCTCAATATGAGTGACTTTAGGTAATTACTTTGCAAAAAGGCAATAGACTTTGTAAGTACAATAGCTACAGTGGTTGCAGTAGGCATCACAATTTCAAACACAATTTAACATTGAGCTCAATGTTTTTTTTTCCATAAATGCAGTTGATTACTTTAAGGATTACTATTTTAACCACAGGACTGGATCCTGGATTCAGTCCCGGGACATAAGCTGTAAACAGTTAAGTTAAAGCGTTTTGGTTATTGTTGTGATTTTTAAAGAATATAAATGTATTTTCAAAGTTGACACAAACTTTTCAGTGAAACCCAAGCAATGTTATCCTATGGGAGGAAATTCAAGTCACAGGTAAAGTAGGTTCTCGTTACTTTTGTAATCCAGTACTGAACTCCTAGGTTCAGCACTGGGACCACCTACCTAAAAACAGGTAAGTAATTACGTTTTGGTATTTGGTACGATTTTTAAAGAATATTTGTAGTTTGCAAAAATCGACACTTAGAAGAAATTTAACAGAAAAACAGTCAATGGTTTAATATGGAAGACAATTCAGGTAACTGGTAAGTACAGTTAGGATTACTTTTGCGGTTCAGTACTAGGCTAAAAGGTAGAGTGCTGGCTTCTCTCGTGATCACAGTTGAGTAATTCGGAATTCGTTATTCCGCTGATTTTAGATGAATATTTTAGAGTTTCAAAACTCCACACTTAGAAGAAATTTCAAGTGAACCCAGTCAATGTTAACCTATAGAAGGAAAGTGAGTTATCGGCTTTTATGTAAGTACTCGATTGGTTGAGTTAAAGTTCTGGGCATAGACTCTGGGGTCTCCCAGGGTCAGGAAGGTACAGTAGTTACACCCTCAGCGGCACAGGAGCAGCCGGGTGCAGAGAGTAGGCCCAATGCAATCCAATGGAGGGTAGGGGGCCTTTGGTTGGTGGCTGCAAGCAAGCAGGCCACGCGGCTGTGGGAGCTGGGCTCCTGGTCACTTACTTAGGGTAAGTGGGGAAGTAGAGTAGGGTAGTTGCACTTCCAGTGGCACTGGAGCGGCTGTGTGCGGGGTGCTTTTGAGCCGTCTGGTGCTTAATGTTATCCAATAGGAAAGTTAAAAAGTGAACAAAGGCTGCAGACTCTGGGACGGAGATTCTTCAGGTACGATCACCACTTCGAGAGTTAAGTTGGGATCTTGGAGAAGAGGTAGGTACCCCAAAGGAAGGCACAGGGGGCCGCAGGGCGCCAGGTGCAGGGGTGTCTTTTGGTGTCTGGTATTCTTACCCTCAGCTGGTTGCAGTTGGAGGGATCCCTGGTTCTGAGGCTGCGGCATTGTCTGGTTCGTTGAGGAGGATCTTTGGGCACTGGACTTCGGGTCACAGTCGCCGGGGGAACGTCCTCGTGATCTTGGGTCACTCAGGCACAGGCCCGGCTTGGTGGGTGCAGAGTGGGCTGGATTTGTGGTTCCTGGCTGTCACCAGGGGTGTTGCTGTTTGAGCAGAACCACTGCTCGTGGGAGTCCCAGTCTTTTGGAAGGTTCAAGGCAGGCAGGTCCTCCGGGGTTTTCGAGGTTGCTGTCTGCAGGAGATGCCGGAGTTTCGCAGGAGCAGGTTCAAGGATCGACAGGCCTGTAGGGTTCTGGGGCCAAGTCAGTGGGCGTCGTACTTTTGTTAGCAGCTGCACGGCAGGTCTTCTTGTTTCTTGTTCTTCTTCTTGTTGCAATCATGATGTGAGGAAGGAAGGTTCAGGGTGCCCCTAAATACCAAATTTAGGGGTGTTACAGGTAGGGCAAGGGCAGGGACCAATGGGACCCTGTCCTGGGGTGGGTACACCCCCTAGCCTGCTCCTCTCCTGTGGGAGGGGGCAGGAGCCTAGCTGTGATTAAGCAGGGCTCCCCATCTTAAAGATGGTCAGTAGCCCAGAGTCATGCTTCACCTCGCCTCTCCCACCTGAGTTGTGGGGTTGGCATAGGCTGGCACACCCCCTTTCCTCACTTAGGGTTTCCCGCCGTTCTTCCTGCCGGAGTGGGGGTCAGAACCGGTGAGGGCCAGTTGCTGCTGAAAATAGACTGGGAAATGCAGACAAGCTGTTGTCCCTAGCCAGGAAAATGCAAATTTCGTAAAGAAAATGTGGGGAGAAAACGATGAAAAAGTGACAAAACACTTCCTCTGTTTAAAAATAGTGAATAAATGAGCTCGCAAAATGTCAGAGCCCATCTAAGTTCTAAGCAAGTATATCTCGTTAAGTCCAATTTAGGAATTGGCTGTTGCCCTAAAGCACGGACTAGCATTTCACTGTGTCCATTGTATTAGAAGTTAAAATGTATGTCCGATGTTTAGGTTTCACCGTCAGCCACTTTGGCCGTCTGCTGTCGAAGACCCGTTGTGCATAGTACCAGTACTTGCATTTTGGCTGTCTTGTTGATCTCTTTTGCATACTTCTTATTCGCTGCTTCCTTTGCCCATAGGTCTTCTACTTCATTTCCAGATTCTCCGTAAATAACCTACTTAATTAAAACATTTGCCTTTAAATATTTTTCTAGTCCGCTCCGTAAATGTATAAAATTCTAAGTATGTTTCATTGGTAATATTCTGTAACATTTCTCACGGCATTGGGCCGAATTCTGCAGATTTTGATTTAAACTTAAAAGCAGAGCGCTTGTACAGTGAACCTGCAAATGCTTTTTAGGAGCTGCAGAACCCCCTCCGAGACAGAGCACCGGGAGAATGGTGGTTATGGCTTTTACCTTCTTTGGGAAGCGAGTTTGGAAGGGGCGCAGCAGCAGTTCGTCAGATACCCGGAGGTGGATGTTATGCGGCAGCATTCCCGCGCGGCATTTCTCCACCCCCATCCCCCAAATCTTTGATGCATGCTCTATTTATAGCAGCTCGCGCTCTCCGTCGCAGCCCTTTCCCCTTGCATTATTTATCGGTGTTTAAAGCCGAGTGGGAGCAGGACGTTCCACTTCCGGCCCTTCCCTGTTGTGGCCGCTGCTCATTACCTGTCCTCCAGACTCGGGCTGCAGCCTGTTGACAGATTGGGTTCATGTCAATCCGAAGAGGCTCTGTCCACTCTGTCTCTGAAAGGCGTGGTGCACTTGCATTTTCAAGGGCGTTCCAGTAGGACAAGTGGAGCGCGAGAGAGTTCGATACCTCGTTTTTACTTGAATTCATTATTCAAAGTACTGAAAGCAGCCATCCTCCTGTGGTGGATGAATGCCATTTTTCCAGCTCTTCACATAATTGCATGCCCGGAATGCCTCAGGCCCCACTTATTTTTGTGCGCCCATTAAGGACAATAAATGCACCACGGGAAGGAGCATTCTCGCATGCCCAGGACTGCTTGAGACTGTGTACTCGCTGCTCTTCGGGTTCATGACGGCGGCCTATGTTTTGACGTTTCTCAAGGCCTATGTTTTGACGTTCCTCAAGGCCTATGTTTTGACGTTCCTCAAGCGATGAGCAGTAGTCTGCTAGTCGGTGGGACTCTCAAATGTGTACTCCCACCTACACACTATAAGGTAGATGGTGCTGCGTTTTGAATGACTCTCTGTATTGCTAAAGAGCCGCTAGGTTCTGAAGAGTCTCTTGGCGCTGGTCTAAAAGCATCTTAGCCAAATGGGACTGACTTGACCTTCTTTATGAATTCCAGCATAGAGGCAGAGCATTTAACATTTCATAGGAAGGGTGTTCCAAATGGAGGAGACTGGCACCGAATGTTAAAATGGGGTCTGGCCCCAGTTGGGAGCCTCCAGGTGGAGGAGAATGTCTTTTTTTTTTTTTTTTTTAAACCTTTATTTGTAGAGAGCACAATACACAGCGTCTGCCTACAACCCCACGGGGCCGGCCGCTATGACATACGAGAAAGGATATGAAAAAAAAAAAAAGGATCCATAGGGACAGAACGCTGTTGAAGCAGTCTCTGAGCGACAAGTGGCGTGCGGAGCACAAAACATTGCATGAGGATAGAAAAGGTTTAATTTTATAATTTTGTTGAGTACAATTTATAAAACTACGAACAGAGTAGAGGCTAATTATTGACCAGGATAGCTTATAATGATTCGAGGAGCACCCGTAAGGAAGCACAATAGAGGAAGGCAGGCATCAGAAAGTAATTGACCACTATTAAGATCAGGACCAACCGCTATGTCACATAATGAAAGAATACCAGAAACTCCCTAATGACATGGAACCCCAACCCCAAAGAAGCGAAAAGTTTCAGAAGAGAAAGGAACAGAAGAAGAGAGGAAAAAGAAAGAGGGCCATAGAAACAAAGAGAAACACAAAACACATCCCATCCCCCCCACCCTGCATACCAGCGGAAGGCCACGGCCCACCCCCCCCCAATAGGCATGCCTGTCGCCCCAAGAGACCCCAAGTGGGAAAGAGAGTAGAGAGAGTGAGAAAAAACGATCCCAATCTCCAACCCTCAGAGAAGGCGGGAGGAGGAAAGTAAACATACTCCCGGTCTCCCTCGGCCCCGTAAGCATCCCCCACCCCAAGTACTATCAGCATGACAAAAGTAGCAAGCAGAATTATGGGTGGAGAGAATCCTTTCCATATGTGCAAGTAAGTCAGACAAAAATTAAAAAAACCCCAGTTCCATCCTAGTCCCCGCCCAACAATGCGTGCATAATATTAGAGAAATCGCCTAGCCCTGGCCCGATCTCGGGTGACCCCACGTACCCACCCCCGGTAAGAGGCCACGACCGTGGGAGGAAAGGAGAAAGCCCGCCCCAGTGAGAACAAAGAGACAAAATGGCCGCGCTCGATGATGGAGTAATGTCCAAGGATAAAATGGACGCCGCCAGTCCCAGCCAGAGCCGACACATAGAAGAAACAGCATTATCAATATACTGACTCTTTGCGTTGCAGAAGGTGTAAATGTCTCCAATGAATAGGCACTGTCCTCGGAAATAGTCGGATATTGTAGCAGCAGCCCCATGAACTCAGCAGGCAAGGTTGAGTGTTGCACTGAAGAAAGCGACATTGTATCAGCGCCAGGGCGGTTAAGTCGCAGCACACAATTTGTATCCACGCAACGTTGTAGTTTAGGAACACACTCCCGCGGCAACAGTGTATCATTGACAGGGATCGGCGAAGGCTGGTAGACTTTGCAAAAAGAGAGTCCAGACGAAGTAGAGCATGATCCAGTCACAAACCCATCCAGTTTCTCCATTAACAGTCTCGAGTTTTCTCGCCACTCATTCCGCAGTCGAGTAAGGGCACAAAGCACCGAAGCACGAGTAAACGTCTGTTTATCCTCCATTACCCCCTCGGTGCGAGGCGCAATAGGCAGGTCTGCTTCCCAGTCGGGTATGAGCCGGGCACACCGGGCAGGAGTCGAAGCGCCGTCCGCCATAGTTGTTGGGGAGCCAGCCGTAGTGATCCTGCCTCCAGAGACGACAAAGGATCACCGGCGAGGTCGGCACCGTGGCAGAATAATCAATCCCTCCGGAGCCAGATAATTCCGTAATCGTGAACGGCTCACAGCGAGGCGTCCCTTTCCGCTCGGGACAGGCAGAGACAAGGCGAGAAAGGAGCCCCGGAAGTCCGGGGCAATCCCAACACTGGAGAGAGCGGAGCGCGGCTCACCTTCAGAGTCCCAAAGAGAAGGAGATGAGAGAAGCTCCCAGCTGGCCAACAGTGCCTTCCACACCAGCGTCCGGTGTAAACAACCACCGAGGATTACAGCACCGTTCCAGAGCGACCGGCCCCCGCAGCTGCAACAGACAAAGGCGGTGCGCTATATCGTAGGTCTCGGGTACAGGACCAGGAGAGGGGTCGGCGTGTATCTCGACGATTCCCCAGGTTAGCGAGCAGGCAGGGACATCGGAGGAACCCCCGAAGAGTCAGGAAGCTTTTCCAAACATCCCGCTGGCACCAAATAGCAGGATAGCATACAGGATGGCTGTGCGGGAGATACGGGCTCCGGGAGCCGGGAGACTAAACGTCCGTCTCGGCGGCCATCTTGGCTCCTCCCCCCGAGAATGTCTTTTTAAAAAGACTTCTGTGCCTGCCAAAATCTACCTCTAACGACTTGGCCCATAGAGAACTCTGAATCCAATATTTAAATGATTTGATTCTTCTGAGACCTCTACTGTTGTGGCGCTCCATCTGGCTGAAAGAAGAGACATCTAACTAGAGCCATTATTGATGATTGTCTCACTGTTGATTTCCATTTAAAGATCCCATGGATTAAATATATCACCAACAGCTTTCAGGAGCTCTATGGCCTTAACATAATTACTGATCGATATGTGGCTTCAGACTTTTCAAAGTCTGAAATGAAGAACATCTTTTTGAACCATAAATCAGAGAGGCGGGCTAGTGAAGAATGCAAGCTATCTACCTGTGTGTTCTATAGCAGCTTGATTGATACAGTGGGTTATCAGCCATATTTGACTCAAGTGACTAGAGTCTCCCATCAGTTCATCCTAACAAGGCTAAGGATGGGGATTGTACGTAATCTGGTTGCTTTTCCAACTTTGAATATGCATCCTGCTGGTCCTTGCCCGTGTGATAACATTTCTGCGCAAAGCACTACGCACTTTCTTCTACTATGTCAATTGTATGGGAACTTCCGTAAAACTTTTTTAAAACCTATTTTTGTTAAGTTTGGTGTTAGAACAGTTCATGATTCAATGAAATTGCTTTTTAATCTGCACCATCCTGATGTTTGTTTTTTTACTGCTACTTTCCTGCTTAAAGCAATCAGTGTCAGGAAAAGTATGTGTTTTTAAATATTTATTCTGTCCCCACCTGTACATTGTTTTCTTGTATACATGATTGTCCAAATGTAAAATGTAATTATATGTAAATGTTAGGTTGTACTTAATATATGTGTGCTTTTATGGACGTGTTTTTATGCTCCGAATAAAGCCTTATGAAATGAGTGAATGAATGACTCTCTGTATTGCTAAAGAGCCGCTAGGTTCTGAAGGGTCTCTTGGCGCTGGTCTAAAAGCATCTTAGCCAAATGGGACTGTCTTGACCTTTATAAATTCCAGCATAGAGGCAGAGCATTTAACATTTCATAGGAAGGGTGTTCCAAATGGAGGAGACTGGCACCGAATGATAAAATCAGGTGCACAGTACCGGTTTCAACTGCAATGAATCCTTGACTGTGTGCGTCCCTCACAGACCGGGACAGTACTCAAATTCTAGATTGCGCCACAGTGTGCTGAGTGCATCAGTGAAACATGGAGTCATTGTTTGAAATTGCATCACCTCCTTTTCACTGAAAGTCAATCCAGTCTTTTATTTTTAAGAGTAGGCATGGACCATTCAAGCAGGTGCATTGTTTGGCTCACCTACTTATAGGCTGATGCTTCTGTGGATTTGTGATACCCTGTGCCCTCCTCCCAAAGAACCCCTGGGGTTCAAGATGTGGTGCAAAAGCCCATAGCGGTCCTGTAGTACAGTGCATATTATGGCCCCGGGCAGGAAAGGATTAGCTACCCATAAGTATGTAGTGCGCTTTACCTAGCATCTACCTAGCTTTGAAGCAATGAAATGCCCACCATCGGCAGGAGACCGCAATGTGTGATTCATATTTACAATGAGGTAACAACTAGTAAGTAACCAGTAGCTCAGTATGTTTGTTGCGGGGGCGGTTGTAGTGGTCCGGGTGAGTCGGAGTTGTTAATGTTATCTGAAAATTCTTGAATTCCTTTGATTTCTATGAGATTTGCAGGTGCAAAGCAATTATGATTTTGGTGGAGATGTTATTCTATATACTTGGTGTAAAGATGGAGATTTGATTTGATTTTGCGTTTTATAGAGCGCGGCGTATGCCCTAAGGCGTCTTAGCGCTAAACCTAGTCTGGGAAGGCTAACGTGCCAACTGATGCCCTATCGAATGAGTGGTTAGTTAATAAAAAGCCAGGTCTTGAGTTGGCCCCGAAATTTCATCAATGAGTCGCAACAGACGACATTCGAACTCTACTGGACAATGGAGACACAGTCGCCCTCATCCTCCTTGACCTCTCTGCAGCATTCGACACAGTCTGCCACAGCACCCTTTTACAGCGCCTCAGAAACATCGGAATCCAAGGAAAAGCACTTGATTGGATCACCTCGTTCCTCACCGGAAGAACCCAGAGAGTCCGCCTTCCACCATTCAAGTCCGAGGCCTCTGAAGTCATGTGCGGCGTACCACAAGGATCCTCACTCAGTCCCACCCTCTTCAACGTATACATGAGCCCCCTCGCGGCCATCGCACGCCATCACAACCTCAACATCATCTCTTACGCGGATGACACTCAACTAATCCTTTCTCTCACCAATGACCCCAGCACCGCCAAAACTAACCTACACGAAGGAATGAAAGAAGTTGCCGAATGGATGAAACACAGCCGTCTGAAACTGAACTCAGACAAAACTGAAGTCCTCATCTTAGGTACGTCCCCCTCTGCATGGGACGACTCCTGGTGGCCGGAAGCCCTCGGAAAAGCACCCATCCCGACAGACCACGCACGGAACCTAGGCGTCATCCTGGATTCTTCACTCTCAATGAACAGACAAGTCAGCGCCGTATCCTCTTCCTGCTTCAACATTCTTCGCATGCTCAGAAAAACATTTCGCTGGATCCCCTCCGAAACAAGGAAAACAGTCACCCACGCTCTGGTCACGAGCCGACTGGACTACGGAAACACCCTCTACGCAGGTACTACCGCAAAACTCCAGAAGAAACTCCAACGAATCCAAAACGCCTCAGCCAGACTCATATTAGACATCCCACGCAACGAACACATCTCTGGTCACCTTAAAGACCTCCACTGGCTACCCGTCAACAAGAGGATCACTTTCCGACTGCTTACCCACGCACACAAATCACTCTACGACATCGGTCCAGAATGCCTCAACTCACGTCTGTCCTTTTACACCCCCTCCCGCCGACTACGCTCTTCCAGCCAAGCCCTCGCCACTGTACCTCGCATCAACAAGACCACCATGGGAGGCAGATCCTTTTCTTACCTGGCTGCTAAAACATGGAACTCTCTCCCCGCTTACCTTCGCCTCACCCAGAACCACCTAGCATTCAGAAAGCAACTTAAAACGTGGATATTTGAAAAGTAATCCTCCTCCCCTTCCTAAGCGCCTTGAAACCCTCTGGGTATGTAGTGCGCTATATAAGTTTTGTGACTTGACTTGACATCTGTAACGGTAGGGAGTTCCATATCTTAGCTGTCCCAACTCCGAATCTCCTCCCCCGCCCCCCCCCCCCCCCCAACGCAACTGCTTGTACCTTGGTACTATCAATAGGTGGGATTGTCCTGATCTTAAATTTCTAGCTGGTACGTATTTCTTAAGGTGAGTTCTAAGAAAGAGGGGTCCTTTCCCCTGCAATGCCTTAAAGGCCAGACACTGTGATTTAAAAATAATTCTCTTGTTCACCGGCAGCCAATGGAGCTCCTTTAGACAATCCTTTATTGGTTCAAACTTTGGGATGTCCAGGATCAGCCTAGCTGCTGCATTCTGCATTCGCTGGAGTCTCAGTAAAAGTTGCTTCTGCAGACCCATGTATAGCGCGTTTCCATAGTCCAGCCTGGACATGGCTAACGCTGTTATCACAGTTTTTAGCGAGTCGATGGGTAAAAATGGGCGGATCTTTCTTATGACTTTAAGAATTCCCCCAAAATGTGGCTGTGAGTTTATTAATTTGACATTCAAAGGTCAGGCTCTGATCGAATGACTCCTAAATTTCTTACCTCTGATTCTGGTAGTGGGCAGTCACCCAATTCATCCGGCCACCAACTTGGGGACCAGAAGGGTGTGTTTACCCAGTAACGTAACAAGGCTTCAGTCTTTTCACTGTTCAATTTAAGGCAGTTGTTCTGCATCCAGCTGTTCATCTGTAACATGCAATTATTAAAGCGTTCTGCCGTCTCCTCGACATTGTCCGACACAGAGATCACCACTTGTGTGTCGTCCGCGTAGGATATGACGGAGAATCCACATTCTCTAATAATTTCTGCCAGCGGGGCTACATAAATGTTAAAAAGAGTAGGGCTCATAGATGAGCCCTGGGGAACTCCACATGGCAGATTGAAGGCTTTGGAGGTATACCCGTCCATCTCCACCTTAAACGTCATATTTTCCAGGAATGAAGTCATGACTTAATGGCACTCCCCTGAAATCCTACATCGGCCAGTCTTTTGAGCAAGATTTGGTGGTGGACAAAGCCTTGTATTTATATTGCTTTGTTATGCTTTCCCATTAATACCCACTGTATTAATGGGAATGGCCCAGGGCTTCCACTGTTGGTCCGGAAATCGGCTTAGAGAAGAAATGGTTTCAGTTTCCTGTGGCGGCTGAGTTACTACCATGCTATTTTTTATTTTCATACTGACTTGGTCTTTGATTGTGAAATCTGTCGAGTTTGGATCTAGGTGATTTTTCTTAGTATGTCAGTCTGGGTTGAAACCTGATACACATGAGAAGTGGGCCTTAAGCTGTGATGTTTGGAGTTGTTGGTGAACAAGAGGAATTAGATTTTTGAATTTTTGTAATTTAGATTTGTACTTGGCATCTAATTCTGGATCAGGATGAGGCAGGTTTAGAGTTGCTGAACGTCATTGATGAGATTTTGAGGGAAAGTCTATTCTTGATCTTGAAGGTTATATGAAGCCAGGGGGTTCCATGTCGAGGCTGAATGCTGAAGATGATGGCGAGTAAGGTGGGAACTGAACCTTGATATAGTCTGCAAGAGACTCAAAGTTTGTGGGATTGTGTGGTTTCTATTTCTAGGAGGTTGTGGTTGGCGAGATGGGAGGATGAACTATTGCAGGCCTGTCAGATAAGCGTCTACATGTTTCCAGATTGTGGTAGTGCTTGGTGGTGTGAGAGATTCATGAGCCTGTTTAGGAGGGAGTTTCAGAGAAGGATTGTAGATTTGAAATCTGGTAGATATGGTATTCAGGAACAGACCTGTTGAAACATGCGTTTATAACTGAGGCACACTACCGTACATTGAGTAAATGCACTTTAATCCAGTGGAACATCTTTGTGGTAGAGACATTATCTTGTCTCCTTAGACCAATGATTGCTCGAACTGCCAAATTTTGAACTCGCAGGAGTCTTAAGATGTATTTTTAATAGGATGTTATATAAGGCACTTCAGTAGTCTAAACTTAAGTTTTAGTTGTACTGATCACCAAAGTCTGATAGGGTCTTGGTAGAAGGTGGATCTAGGAGTACCTGGCTGGAAAAAAAGCAGTAACTGACAACTGCCCCTGTGTAAAAGAGCAGTTTTGCCCCGAAATCCGAAGACAACCTGCCTTTTCTTCACTTTATAAGCCTTTGTATATTGCACACCAAAAGGCACCAGAAGGTTAAGACCAGTACTTGTAGACCTACCTTTTTGCATCTCGACTGAAGACCTTTGTTTTAGAATCCTCCAGTTGCGATATGTTCGCACTCATTCAGGATTTGATCTTGTGCAGAATAAGCTCTCCCTTTACACAAGGATGGGTAATCCAAAAATCTTATGTTTTCGGAGCTAGTTATTTGCATTTCTGTGGTGGAGATTTCCTGATGCAGAACTTCTGCTGGGGGTCTCTAGTCTTCTGGATATGTGGCCATTGGGGAATAAATGGTTTCAGGGGTAGCTCCACAAGTCAAATCAGGCTTTAGGGCCGAAGCAGATTCAAGCAATGAACGATTTTGTTAATCGAATAATATGGGATATTGATGGTGCACTTTGCAACAAGAAAGATGCCCTCGAGTCCTGACGAGACAAACTAGTGCGACAATGGCAAATAAAGAGAACACAGACACCTACAAAGAGTTTGCAAACTAATTGACACTAGGGTTAGAAGTAAAAGGACTTGTTTTTATAAGAAAATTAAAATGTGCATGCAGTGTTCGGAAACGTTTAGATCCTCAAAAGATATTATTGTTTCTTGTTCCCCTTCATTGTTCTTATTAGGTGGTGTCTTGGCTACAGGTTGTCCGTCGCAGCTTGCTGTTAGGAGGTTGCACTAAAATGTTGCACCCCAAGCTTTCCAGGTGCTTCTTATAATAGCCAAGAAAAGAGGAGTCTGGTTGAGCAAAGATACTGCTTCCTTGTGGTTGGAGTTTTTCCCTTTACTGGTGGTCAGCACTGAATAAGTAGCTCATGGTTATGAGCAAATAAATCAGTTCTCAACAAGCCACTACGGTCTCAGCCTGGAGGCTGCAGCGCTAGCTCTGTCGTACATACGGTAGAAGCTAATAGGATCTGATCAAACCTAGATGAATGCTGCACCTTTAGCAGAGCAATCTCAAGATATTTTAGCGGGCTAGGTGAAGTAAAAATTTGCACCACCCTTCCTTTACTTTGGCTCCTGTGTGGACACACCTCTGTTTATTGGTTGAAAGAGTAGTAGTACACACCAGGAGGAAGTGGCATATGTGACGGCAAGTGTAATCACACGCAATGAAGGCTCAGTTATCCTGCCGTCCCTTCAAGAAACCTCTGTGGCATTGCTTGCTTCTATTTTGCCATATTTTGACTTCTTGGTAATGCCATCCATTTTCACGCAGAAAGATTGGTTGTGATCTGCAGTGTACTGTACATATGGTCATAAGTTTAGAAAAATGGTCTGGCACGAGTCGCAGTCAGTGGATTGTTCTTTTACCTGCATGTGCTTTCTGACTTGCCCAATTAGTATTGATCACAGCTTATCATAAAATGTTTGGGCCACATTGTTAAAGCCTGTGCTTGTATCCCTCTTGCGTTCGTTTGGAGACTTCACCTTACCTAGAATGTGGGTGCTTTGACAAGTTGGTTTCTTAACTTCTATATTTGTCTATTTGTATACCTGTGCAGGCCTCTACTAAGATTATTTAGATCTCTGTGCCTCTGAAGTTTCACCTTTCAAGTTATACGTGTTTCAGGTTTGCTTCAAGTCTCTAGGTCACATCCGGTTTCACTTCTGCTTATTGTCAGATGGATATATTGATGGGATATAGTCCCAGAGTATGGAGTACCTAATATTTTGCTACAAAAGAATTGTCAACCAAAATATTGACATAATAAGTGTATGGTAAAGTACAAGTTTACTCTACTTAATTCCACATATATGTGCTTCAATGAGGTATAGATGTATTAAAAGTACGTGGACGTGGAGTTCAGGAAAACAAAACTGGACTTCCCTGTACATACATAAGTTCATATTATCTTGACCATTGATATTTTGACTGATACTTTTGCAACACAATACTGTAATCGACATTCTGACATACATCAAGCACTGATGGAATTAACACGACTCACTGACTCAAGTGCAATACAGGGAAGATATTGGGGGAGGCCTTCTTTGGCAGCATTAATATGATTAAAATACATCTACAACTCATTTATTGTTTGTACCAGTTTAACACCCGAATATAGCAATCAGTAACCAAAAGAAGACCAATTAACCTTTGCAATTGTCTGTCACTGCAGCCTCACGTGTGACATCATCTGAGCAAGAGAATGCTTTTAAAAATTAAAATCTGTAAAATATGCAGCAGATGGTGTTAGTGCTGTAAATCTATAATCATGTGGAAAATCAGCAACCGCAGACTCTCATAATTCCATTAGCGCCTGATTATGGTTAAGCTTCATTATTGTTGCGTTCTTTGTAGGCCACCCAAAACACTCTATGCGATTGAGCCTTGACCATGTCTATGTAAGTCAAACTATAGTCCATGTCCTGGCTGTTTGCAAACAATGTATTTCAAAGACCTGTGCCATGGTCTCCTCCCCTAGAAATCCGAGACCAAGCCCTTTTTGAGCAGTTCGCTAGACTGATACAGGAGCCCAGTCCATCTATAAAGACTAGCCTCATTCCACATCCATTGCCCACACGTGATCGGGCGATCTGTAAGATAGCATGCAGTTTTAGATCTCTTCAGTCCCCTGACAACTATAGAACATCCATGTTTTCTGACAAACCAGCACCTTGTTAAGAAACCACTGAAAAGCAGCCATTTTTTAAAGATATGCTTCTGTGTTCCTGTTCATTGAGGACCCGGCCTGGCAGTATGAACTGGGCTGTTCACACATTGGAGCAGTGTCAAGACTTACTTGCATACAGCTGGGTCCAAACTCAGGTGGCATGGTGAGCCAAAACAATGGGTTGGAATGTTACTCGAGCAATTGACTGTGGTTAGCAAATTGCCAGCATTCCTCTCAAGACCTTTTGTGTTGGATGTGGTGCCCTAAGTGGCAAGGGTATGCCTAGACATGGGTCCCATGCTCCCTATGCATTAAGAACTAAGCTGTACCTGAGTGTCGTTCTTTGGTTGCTTGGGTTTCATTTCAGGGAGGACCTGATTGGCAGTTTGGGCTGGACCGTTTCCATGAGGAACAGGGTCAAGGCCTTTTTGCATATGGCTGGTTCCAGACTGAGGTGGTTTGGTGAGCTAAATAATGCTTAGTTGAAGTGGGACACCCGTGATTGCCAGTGGTTAGACACATTGCAAGCATTCCTTCAATCAACTTTGCTGCGTTTTTTTATGAACACTGCCTGTAGGGCAGAAACCGAAAGATTGAACAGTAAATCTGGGATACTTCTCCGCCCCAGTGCACTGTGGTTCGAATCGATGTTTAATGGAGTGGTTTACATGGGCTGTTTTGTAGTGTTCTACCTCACTTCGAATTGTCTGTTTCAGTGCCATGCTGGTACTGTAAACAGCCCAATCCATCCAGTTAGATGTATCTTGATCTCCTTTGAACATGCTTGTTTATTGTATTAAGATGAAACCCATATCCAGGTTTTCCTTGGGCGCCTTTGCTGTTTACTCGTACTCTCCAGGGTGTGAGTTGCAAATTATGGCTCCAGTGCAAATGGCCAGTTGGGCGTGCTGCAAACTATGTGACTGCATCCTTGAGTTCCAACAGCGAGTTAAACACTGAACTTAAATTCAGCAGTGCGAGCCCTGCGATTATTACAGCGGATTAATTACTGTTATCCGAAGAAGTAAGCGGGCCATGCCTTGCAGGGCTTCTCTGATTTATGGTCCGCACGCAGAGTTATCGTTCTTGCTGAACTTAAAATCTGGGACAGGAGACTGCCTGGATACAATCCCTAGTGGTGGCCGCTCTCCCTTGTAGCCCTGCTGGAGATGCACGGATCTAAGACGAGCAGCATGGTCTTCAGTGTTGCCTCATGAATCCGCTATTTCAAAGATTTGCCGAGATTGGATAGGCCAGTGCCATTTTTTTCCTTGCTTTATTGCCAGTGCGAGCGATGGGGGATTATCTGCTCTAGTTAGTTGAGGTGATGGGTTCCGTTGATAGTGATGTAGAGAAGTAGAGAGATTCCGGTCAATGCAGAGCGCATGCTGCATCCCTTCAGAGTCGCCATTCTGTGACCTCCCAATACTGAGCCCTTGGCTTCAAATACAACCACACGTTCTTTAGGAGTCTGTTGTAGGTTTCAGCTCCTTTTTCTGAAGCATCAAAGAGCGCTTGTTTCGAAGCTTACCTATGTATCTACGTAAAATCTTTATAAAATGGGGACAATGGGATACTCTGCTGCGATTCCATGCATTTTCAGAATTCTATGATGATATTTCTATATGCCGTTAATATTTCGAAGCTCTCAGAATTGGTTCAAGCTGGGATTTTACAAAACTCACAAACCCGTAATCTCATCGAAGTAAAGTCTTGTACTCGAAATAGTGGATGCTTATCCCTAATGATGTCATCAGAGTGTGAGCAAAAAGCTTAAACGAGTCTTGAATACATCATCGGGCACTAGTGCCAATCAGTGATATCTTGTAAACTATTTTGTCCTCTGTAATGTAGTTACTTTGTATCTCCTAATCATTCACCAAATCCAGGACGTTTCTGTTTTGAATGTCAAATCAATAATTTTGAGACTGGCAGTTTTCATCTTCCTTTTCAGTTCCTTTCAGTACAAATTCTGTTTTTAATTGTTCCCTTCTCCAGATCTCCGTGCTCTTGAACGAGACGGGTGCAAGAATCTGCGTTTGGAGCAGCCTCGCTGCTGCCTCCAGAAGGTAAGTGGTTCATTCTGCTTTACACCGTCACTGTTTGGCTAACTTGCTCCCTGTCTGAAAAGTGTTGTAGAACGCTCCCGTTGGGTGTCTTGTTTAGTTCAGCCACACGTGCGACATTTGCAAACAGGTTGACTATAGATGGGCATAAATGTTTTTCACACCTTGTCATCTGCCCAAAAATATTCTGAATTGGAAATATGGATAGCTTAATGTTATGGTGCTGAGTAGAATAATGAACTGATCAGGAGGATCCTTCCAACAAATGCATTCTTTTGGGCATGTTTCCCTAGCCATGTCCCATTATTTTAACCAGTTTGGTGCGGGGTCCTGTTGCGTTGTGACGTTGAAATCAGTTTTGCTCAAATTGCAACTAAATATGATGTTGTTCACTCATTGATTCTCTTGTCGCTATTAGCAGTGGAAGTCTGGCCACCTGCTTAGTAAAACTGGCAAGTAACTGACCACAAAACTAGACTTTTCTAACTGCTGTGATAATATTGATATGTTAAAGTACTTCAGGCATGTTTTTTTGCTCAGAGCTATCGTGTTTTGGATTTCTATCCACAAGAAGCATAGATACTAAAGGGTATCCTGCACGAGAATACCAGTAGGTGGATTCATGTGCCTTAATATAAAATGACAAAGGATGTCCTTGACAATACAAAAGCTTTAAGTCTTAGCCTAGAAATGCATAACTATGCTCAATCACAGTCCCATACTCACATTATTGGGCCAGAAAGGCTGTAGTTCAATCACAGACATTGTTATTATGCATGTCTTGTGGTAAGATCATAATCCAATCTTTTAATAGTTGTCTGACACTCAAAAATCAAATCACAACCCACCTGTGTTACATATGTTCCAGAAATGTAAAAATAAAATAATGAAACAACCACTTCTGTCGCACAATCCCTATTATGGAGCTGGAGGGATTCAGTGTTATGGATTGAGGAAATCAGTGGAGCCATGTCTTCTAACGTAATGTGCTTTCTGTATAATGTGGCTTCACATAGAAAAGTCAAACCAGGTACAGTAGTCTACAATTCAATCTGTGGAGTTGTTAACCCTAAACTTTATACTAGGTGGTTGTAGACCAAATGCATAAAGATGATGAGTGAAGATGATCAAAGCAGTTGCAGGGAAGCTGTTGCCACAATACTACCTTTGAGAGCAGAAACAACATTTTGTCAGTTTACAAATATTTAACTATTTATGTATATGAATGATTTAATTTCCCTTTTTTAGAATAACAAACCTATCCACCTTCAGAGCTGTGCTTCAAGCCTGTGAGCGTTTTGATTTTTGGGGGAAGAAGATACAACCTTTTAGTGGGACTAATATGGCTGCCACTAAACGCATCATCATCAGTTTAAAAGCTGGACCCCCTTCCAAAGTCAGATTGTCGAGATTTCCCCCCCAAAATTATATGGTTATAACTTTAACTCCAGCTTCTCATTTGTGCGTCACAATCAAAATATCCAGCTCCCGTTTGTCTTCCGTTTATAAGGCATAATGGAGGGGTTGGCTGCTCTAATTCTTTCCTGTTTTTAACCTAGAAGATGCATGTTTTTCTTTGCCTTTTTATTTTCGATTTGGTGTCCTTGTTGGCTTACCATGTGTTTATTAAAATTGGGGTTCAGTGCATCCCTTATTGAAAGCAGTTCTCTACTGCAGAGCCTCGCAAGGCTGTCATGTTTTGTGTTCACTGTGCTCAGTTTAAAACGAGGTCATGGAAGAAGTGTCTCCTACCTATGTCCAAGAACGAGAATTCAACTTAAGAGACCTGTACTGAACTTTGCCACAGATAAGATGCTGTTGCAGCTAGGATTCAATACTGTGCATAGTTATGAGTCTGCGGAATCTGTGGAAAGCACTAACGAGGTCATCTTCACCATTCTTGAGCCTTTGGGTCAAGTGGTAGCAGATTATGTGTTTTGTTTTAGGGCAAAGCCTACAAGACAGCACAACTGTCTGGTTGCAGAAGACTTCTTCAGGACATTCTGAAAGATTGCCTGGGAATCCATTCCTCGCGCTCATCATTGGCTTTGTGGTTTGCTCAAATTTGTTTGCTTTCTGTTTGTTGCCTTTATTTGTTTAAGGCTGTCCAGCATGTCTTTGACCTTACTGTGGAGCATAGTCTGTTTACCTCCTGTCTGACTGGCTCCTTGTATTCTTCCACATGAGCTTTCTTTGTGGGATCTTTTCTTTTTCTTTTTTGCGCGAGGAACTCCAGGGAAGTGCATGTGTTTTTAGTTATCTCCTGTATTTTAGTTCACAGCAATAGATTGCTGTATTTCCTTGAAAAGGTTTCTTGTCTCATCTTTGTTTGTCTGATAGTACTTATCTCTGCCACTACCAAATGCCTGTCTGCAGGCTTGTTTATTTTGGTCATTGCTGTTTACTGATTGCATAAATACTCTTCCTCTGTTTCCTGACTATGCCATAGACCCTGGAAGTAGGTGAATGGGGGTGCTGAAACACCACCACAGAATAGCCATGCGGAAGTTCAGAAGTGAATGAGCAATAAACGGGCCTTTACATTTTTTTTATCTTGTCACTTTTGCTGTGCATTCAAAGACAGACGTCAAATGTTAGGCTCGGTCTCCCAGGGAGCTTGGCATTTAGTTGTCTTTCTCCACTGCAAGAAGAGGATTGATGTGTAACAATCTTGCTGCGTATGGGAATGTAAAAAGGCTGTAGGATGCACATTTTTAGTAGCACACAAAGTGTACATTAACTGTATTGAAGTGTGGCGAAAACAAATTTTTAATAGGATCAAAACAAATCAATACACTAGGTAATGATGATTTCCACACATTTTCGGTTGCACTCTGTATAGTTTTATCAATAAAACTGTAGGTGTGTGCACATACTATGGACTATTGTAACGCAATCGTGGCTGCAACAAGAATAAGTCATAAAAATAAGTAATTTGTCAAGAGGGGAAAAAAGAATCAGAAAATGGTACCCATGCACAGAGGCTTCCTATTTGTAAGTCTGACATCTAAAAGGGGAAGGATATACCTCCAAATGGTGCTCTGTGACTCCCACAAAAGAAAGGAAAGATAAAAACAAAGGGACTACCGAGAATTCTAGCCACAACCACTAGATAGCAGAATCCTGCACAGCATGTTAACCTGGAACAATCTTCCAGCCACAAAACCAATCCTACAGGTAGGTTGGCTTTTTATTTATTTTCCGTGGATTCTCTCTGCTATCAATAAATAGTAGAATATTTCCAAATGCATGAGGGCCCCATGGAAAGCTTTTTATAGGATAGTTTAATTTTTTTAGTTTGGAAAAAGATGACAAAATAATTCATCTTATGACACTAACAAGGCTCCAGGCAGACTAAAAATGTACAATAAATTAATTTTAATAATCAATCTTTAAATTCCAACATATCAATCTACAACAGTGGTGCTCATACTCTACTGAGTTTCTTTATTTTAGCACGCCCTTTGTTCCATGTTATAGCTAATTCAAATTCATAATGAGAGCATAATAGTTCCACCATTGCTCTGCATGTAGCAGCTGCTTATTAATCCATTCTTCCACTATACATAAACGGGCAACAGTAATTAGAACATAAAGTGTCTACTTCAGTGAGTTAGGTGTACTGTTCTTTGGCCCAAGCATGATACTGCGTACCATCAAAGCCTGATCCTGTAGCATCAAAATCTGATGCTGTTTAAGAGTATTGTTTAATCTTTCCATTATGTTAAAGCAAAATTCATAAAGTTTACTGCAGCTTGCCAACATATGCGCTTTGTCGGCATTTGACATTCTACGTGGGCAATTTGAGTTCACCCTTTTCCCCCACCTAAATAGTTTCAATGGAGTATAATATAAGCAGTTAACCACCTTAAACCTATGCATTTTTAAACTGATATTCTTCAGGGTCTCATGGGGGAGTGATTATGCAAACAATCTCTAATTTGGAGTGATTTGACTCCAAAGTTGCGATTACCTATTTATC
Organism: Lissotriton vulgaris; assembly: GCF_964263255.1. NCBI lineage: Eukaryota > Metazoa > Chordata > Amphibia > Caudata > Salamandridae > Lissotriton > Lissotriton vulgaris. Next base: position 1,347,258,416 of record NC_141685.1, on the reverse strand, counting down.
CACCTTAGTTTTGTTGTGCAGTCCGCCTCATTTCTAGTCTATGACCAGGAAATATTTCTAACAAGTCAGTTTGTGTTCAGCAACCATCTTGTGGGGGAATTTTCTTTAAATAATTGAAAAACTGCTGATATTTTAAAAGCTATTATGAGGAAGCTCATGCCTATTATGCAAATTGCAGATGTCTGAAATATATAATTTAGATAGTTGTCCCAAGTGATAAATACAACATTGACTCCATACTTTGCCCATTACATCATACACATTTCAGATGATGGTCGCCCCAGTAGTATAGTGTACCTATTGATTTGCATGATTCCTGTCTGTATTAACCCCTTGGCTGCTGGGGGGGGGGCACGCACAACGCCCCATGCTCATGACGAGCTCAGCTTGTCATGAGCCACGGTGCTCATGGCGAGCTGAGCTGGTCACAACCACGCCCGTTTAATGGAACGCTCAGCACAGCAGGGGAATTAGCCCAGCGTGCGAGTGTTCCACGGGCCATGACGAGCTCAGCTCGTCATGAGCAACGTGGCTCATGACGAGCTGAGCTAGTCATGGCATGAGGGGTTAAAATCTGTGACCAAACCTTTTGAACAGAATTAGAAATCTTAAAGTGCACACTTGTATTAATTAGAATCTTTACTCTTAAGCAATATCATGTTGCTTTTCTACCTAACACAAATAGATACAACAGTAGGGTACCATCCCAGTTATTTGATCATAATTGTCAAGTCAAGGAAAGCTTTATTCGACTGTTGTGACAGTCATAAAAGCGCGTAAAAAACAAAAATACATGTTATCACAGGAAAAACACACATAATAAAAACAGCAATCCTAAAATGATAATAAAAGTTAGTTAATATTAAAGCTACAGTACTGAGAACCAATAAGGATCTCAAGTGCCTTTTTCTAATGAAGTTCATTTATCATAATAGCTTTCCTTTGAAAGAGTACCTTCTTAAGGAATATAGTTAAGGACCAGGCAGTTTGTTCGTCATCTAAAAACTGTAGTCTAAGCAGTGCTGGGCAGCATTGCCGCAGTTCCTGTTTTTTAAAATCGGTAAAATTCATGCTTTCCTCAAAACCACATAACATTTACAAAATAAAACCAAATGAATGGTGGACTGGGTAGAATGATTGTCACAAAACCTGTGACCAGTCATTGATTTTTGGGAAGGTCACAAGTCTATAAATAATATCCAGCCTGAACCAAGTTAGTAACCACCTGTCCCAGCTGCCAGGTACAAATGCACAGTAAGGTTCCATGTTAGAAGTTGTTCTAATTAGCTGGTATTGCCTTACTCTGGGCATTCTTATTGTGACCAGTTGCTGAAGACACTCCTTTCTTAGGGTCTTTCTAGAGATTGCCTGTATTGATCCAGGGTCTGTAAAGTGTTCTGGGTGTCCAATGTAGTAAATAAAATCACACACATACATTACCCATGGGATCTTCAAGGCCCCTTCCAGTTTTAGGCAGTCCTGTAAGATTCCCTATTTAACTTTGTCTGATCCTTTGTCCAAATCCTGTGCCACAGAAGAATTGGTTCTAATTTAATAAGATCAGAGATGAACGGAAGACCCAGTTCATCATGGCAGGCATTCAACGGTGAGCTGGCTGGCACCGATAAAATATATCTAAGGAACGAGTTTTCCACCGTTTATATAGGGTAAGTATTCACAAAATCCCATACACCGCCCCACACATTGTGTTAGTGGTGCATTTAGCCTTGTAAATTTGAATGAGTTCCCCTGGCGGCTTCCTACCTAATTTTCTTGAGAAAGATGCAAGGGTGGCTGTTATCTTAACAAGTGGCAGTTTTTTTGCTATGATGGCTTGAGCCCACGAGTTGCCTTGATTAAATAAAATGCCTAGGTAAGAAAATCTTAGTCTGTTTTAATTTTTGCCTGTCCCCAAACATGCTTTTCATTCTCTGGGCCCCCCTACCACAGCACATTGTGTAAGTTTTAGAAATGTTAATCTTAATACCAAGATCCTCCATAAAAATATTAAAACTATTTAAAACCCTCTGGAGGCCTAGTTGAGTTCTTGACATTAAAACTGCGTCATCCGCATAAAGGAGAGCAGGTATAGAACGACCGTTCACAGAGGCAAAATCTTGATTGTTCCTAAGGATTGCTTGGGACAGTCCATTAATATACAAGTTAAAAAGGAAGGGGGCTAGCACGCAACCTTGCTGAACTCCCCTCTTGACGGGAAAGTCCGGTGTAAGTTCGCCTCCCAAACCATAGCACACTTTTGCCATTGCAGCACCATACAAGCGCCTTAAAAAGAGAATAATGTGAGGATCAACCCCAAGAGCCCCCAAGAACTTCCCACAGCTTATTGTGTTTTACAGAATCGAAGGCCGCGGTAAGTGCAACAAATGCCAGGTAAAAACGGTCTTTCTTGGCTCTCGTATATTTACCCACCAGTAAGGCCACATTTAAACTCTGCTCAATCGTACCCAAACCTTCTCTGAAACCATATTGTATATCGGATAGGACCGAGTTCTCTTCTGCCCAGGCTTGCAGGCGTTCCAAGATAACCCGTCCCGCTACTTTGACCATAGAATCTATTCGAGAAATAGGCCTGTAACATCCGGGATCGTCTTGTCCCCTTTTTTTAAAATTGGGACGATGGTGGATTCCACCCAGGTCTTTGGCATAGGGGACATGCAGCTGGTGTTAATTACTTGTGTTATGATGGACCCCCACATAGGACGATATTAGACTTAAACAAACCCACAGGAACTCCATCAGGGCCAGGTGCCTTACCTCCCAGGCTCACCGACGGGGCTCTTTCGACCTCATCCAGGGTGAACTGTAAAGCTGCATAGTTAGTGGCCTCAGCTTACATGTCGCTAATTGAAGGGCAAACATTTGCAAGCCCATTGTACACTTTTGAAAAGTGTTTAGTTCAGAATTCCTCAGGTATAGCGATTTCTATTCTAGAGCCACCCGTGGATTGTAGAAACAGGGATTTCACTGCTCTCCAAAAAGCAGCGCTATCTTTCAATTGTGCCGCACTATGAAGGGATTCCCATGCTTCCCTTCTCTGGGCACTTCTCTTTTCCTTAAGAGCCAGTCTATAATCTAATCTTGCCTGTCTAACCTTGATGAGGTTTCTGGGCTGTCTATCCAACTCATGTTTTTGATTGGTAAATGCATGTGTACATTTTGTGGTGAACCACCCCTGCTCTTTAACCTTATTATGGGATTATATAAATAGCTCCCTGACCCCAGCAGTTATTTGCTGGAGGTACAATAAAATATAATCGTTAGGAGTTTTCACTCAAGCCGTTATCGAAGGCAGTTTTGCATTTTATTACTATCTCTTTTGTGAAGGCATCTGGATCAACCATGGACCATCGCAGGGTGTACCCATTGGTTCTTTTGAGTGTTACCTTGCCCATCAACTCTGTAGCATTATTGCGCCTAACATTCCTATGTGAAGGCAAGTTGACTTCTAGGTATAAGGGGAAGTGATCACTCATGGGATTATCGCCCACCATAAAAGAAAGCATCCTAGATGCGTGATTAAGTGAGACCAGTATATAGCCTATTGTTGTGGATAGACCTCTTCTGTTAAATGTATAGGTCATAGAAAAGGGTCTAGCCCGTAAGTCATTCGCAAAACCAAGCTCCGTACTCACTATCAGTTCATTAAGCATCTCCCCCATCACTGTATGACAAAAATGGGTGCTACACATACCCTCTTCATCAATATTGCCACAGATCCTACTATCCTCATGTGAGCATAGAGCACAATTAAAATCACCCACTAAGATTATCATTGACTCTTTATCGCTATTGTCAAATGCGCTGGCACATAACTGCTAAATAGTAATACTTAAAATCTGGGAGAGCCTAACCACCTTTCCTGAAAGGAAGTTTAATAAATTGTATAGCACAACACGGTTTACTGTAGCACAAAATACAATTATTAATGGCAGAATCAATAAGAGAATATAGCATGGGCGGGGGGGGGTTATGAGGGATTGATTTGAAGCAAATATAAACATTTTGGTAGAATGTTTTAATCTAATTACACCATCCATCCAGACTAATGGGCACTCGGTTCCAATGTCTTATACTTTTTTTTCGCTTGAGCAGAACTTTATAATTCAGTGATTTGGATCCGTTCTACATATAGGGTTTCACCTAAGTAGGTAGCAAGATTAACTATCTGGCAATAATATGTCACGTTTGTGATTCAGAAGAATTTGCATTTGAATTTAATTGTCTAAACCCAGTCAGGATCCCAAACTACTTAGTTTCGGTTTCTATTAGACTTATTGCTGTCATTGCACCAGTTGAATGAACTGCAATGTCATCTTCATACGCAGAAAACTTAACATCTATATCATGAATGGATATTGGGATGATTTATGAGCAGCAAAGCTCATATAAATAGTTTCAAGTACAAAGCAAATCATTATGGGGAAATTGGACAGTCCCCAACTTATATAGACAATTTCTGAGGTTTGGCCCAAGACCATGATCTGGGAGCTTGGTCTTTCATAAAGTACCCGAATATGCCTGATGATCTTCTCACTGAATCCTATTTTTAGACAGAAATGCTTGGAGACACGATCAAATGCCTTTATTGCATATATTCGTATCATAAACTCTTGTTTGAATAGAGCTGTAGAAGCATCAAATAGTGTTATAAAACTCTGGATGATTTTTTTATCAAATTTTTCTGCATATCCATCACGGAGTTTGGATGCCATTCATAGTCTTGCAGGATAATTATTTTCCTTTTTGATTTTCACCAGTGTCTGGAATTTCTCAGATTTCAGCTAATGAACTCTATCAGCAATGGGTTCTAGAGTTTGCTCTCAAGTCGCCCTCCAAGCCCACCAGGAGTTCTCTAAGCACATAGCAGTAGCTGTTCGACGAAAGGGCATCCTTGTGTATTTGTAGCTGGGAACATTTCTGTTGAGCAGTTTGGTGCAAAAACTTCGACACAACCTTCAGTCAATTCCAGGTTGTCTTCTGGACCTTGGGCTACAGATTAACTCTTCCGTGTCATGCCATTGCAATACTGTATTTTAAGTATGTGAGGTCTCTGAGCCACATTGGATGCTAGTCTGACAAAAGCTGTCCTAAAAAAAAGACTAAATGACAAAAAAAAATCCTTTTTTCTCTGAGACTGCATGTTCATAGTTGATGCTGGACTACATATGCGTCCTCTTCAGGATTGTTAGGAGGAATAATGGTCTTGAAAATTGGGGATCTATGATGAAATATTCAGGCATACAACAATGACTTTCACTGTGGTGCAGGAAATTAACCTGCCTCTGGGATTTTCTACTCCTAAACCTCCTTTGATACTAACCAAGTGTTCGAGTCATGTGTGGCTGTAGATGCACAAGCTTTGCATACATCTGCCCTCTAGTGTTGGGTTGGAAAGTGTGCAAGATGTTTTTCTTCGAAAACGTCTTTTGAGTCACGAGGTAGAGGGACGCCTTCTCTTGGTGATAAAGCGCATGAGCATTGACTCTATTTTTAGATGGCTTTCTTTCCGTTGTCTGGTTTGGACTTGTGTGCCTACGTACCAGGCCGAGACCGCTATGGTGCCCCGTTCGGTTTGTGCTCACCTCCGTAGGTTTTGTTTTCTTTTGCATATGCAATCTTGCATATAGAAATACAGAAAACGTCATCGCTCGTCAAATTGACGCGCTTCAACTACAGTCTTCAAGGGCCTCCCCCTTCAAGGTCTCCAGTTTATTCTTCACCAGGTTCACCAGAGGATGCCCCACTGGGGATGAAACGGCCACCTTTCTGTGTATGCCTGAATTGCCACACAAGTCCAGCTTTCCGTTCCAAAAAGACTCTTAGAGATTGTTGGGCATGTTGACGCGATCTGCAGTGTAAACAGATTGAAGACACTCCCAACATCTTCGGACCTCAAGATGTCCAGGACGAGTAGAAAGAACTTCCCCGGTCTAGCTGTGGTAGAGGAAGAGGCATTCTCTGTTGAGGGCAGGTATGGCTCCGATCTCAAAATTGAGATTGAGGACATTTCACTGGCTCAACAATCGGTGAGTATGGTAATCCCTGTCCCTCAGTCCAATCTCGATAAACCTAATAGATATTCAGTGCCTACCTACCAAAATGCCCTCACACCCCTGCTGCTTTCAGGCTATGGTCCGCACTGAAAAACTGGATTTGGACTCCTACCTCCGAAACACCATACAAAGCTTTCAACATCGTTCACCTCGGTTCCGAGTCTACCTTCAATATTGAGCTGACCAGCTCCATCTTTGACTCTGACCGTACCTTTGGTGCTGAAACTGAAACACACCTCGACTCAGAACCCAGGTTCGAAATCTGATCATGGCAAAACTGTGGAACCTATTCTCAACAAATTACAAGAAAACTGGATGCTCGCCAAAAGCAGGAGCACACCCAGTCCCACACAGGGTGCATTCTTTCCAAACCTTTGGTTCCGGCACCATCGCCATTGAAGAGACAATTTTCCTTCGAGGAGGCTATTGATATACCCGTCTTGGCCATGCAGAAAAAGAAGGTGGACAAGTCCACCAGACCTTTACTGCCTTCATCTCCACCTCTCCCTCCTCCTCCACCTTCTCCAACACACTGAGATAAAGATACCTTAGACATAACACCTCAAGGGTATCAACACTCTTACAGGGGTGGGTGTGGGGCAGGGGATGAAACTTTTGGTACACACCCCTCAACTGACCCCTGGACTGCATATGATTTAGACCCGAGAAATGGGAATTCCCTTGAACAGGACTATATAGAATGTGACCAGAAACAATCAAGGCCTAAATGACAAATTCATAGACAAATCAACAAAAAAAAATCTTTTGTAAAAGAGGGGAAATTTCAATTTATTATGTATACATACATGAATAAAATACACACTAAGGTATTACATTGAACACCAATAAGTAATTAAAAAAGCAGTAACAATAAAAAACACAAATATCATTCAATTATGACCCGCATATTTGGCACTAGAAAAGACAAACAGTAAGACATGAGAAATTGTACAATACTACAAGTACATTCGGACTCCTGGTTGATCACATCGATGTCATGTATATGAAGATCTATATATCTACAGCGATGAGGAAGTCATGAATTATACAAATATTGGAAAGTGTTATGATTTAGACCCTCCAGGGGACACAGATCTAGACTCATATCTTGCTCGTCCAACTGCTCCTGATGATTCCACATCTTACCAGGAGTTCATTAGTAGAGCCACTACTTTTCATGATGTCGAGCTACACAAGGTTCCTCTGGGGAAAGGACTTCCTTTTCAAAGCTCGCTCTTATAGACATGGAGCCACCCAATACCGCCCTATGTTTAAGGGTGTGTGGCGTCATACAGAAGACCTTTTTAAATATCCGGTTAGAGCCATAATTATCACTCACAGAGTGGCTAAAAAATATATAGCCTCTCCGTCCGACTCCATATACATCAAGGGACAGCTTCCTCCTGACTTGCTTGTTGCTATCAATGCTTGCAAGCAAGCTAACCCAAGCTGCCTGTGATGCACCACCTCCTGACAAGGAAAGCAAACTCATTGACGCCTCTGGTAAAAGGGTGGCAGCTCAATCCGCCAGCCATTGACATATTACCAACTCAATGGGTTTACGTGTAAGGTATGACAATGCCCACTGGGATGAAATGGAGGAACTCATCCAGTATCTCTCAGAAGAGCACAAGAAAAGGGTCAGAAGCTTCTCCCACAGGGCAAGCTTCTTTCCAACACATCTGTTATAGATTCAGTAGATAACGCTGCTAGGGGTGTTCAATATTGGTATCTTGCATCCGTTGCTCTGCATATTGAGCTTTAAGCCAGATGTCCAACAAAATCTATCTAATAGAAACATCTAGCCGCAGGTTCCCCAACTTTTGAATTTTCCCCAGTTGCCAGTCTGGATCCAGACATTTTTCAGCAGTGCCTCTGTGCCCCGGGGACACCGTTGTACTGTTCTGCAATGACGTTGACTCCTGTCATGACGTCAGTGGAGCCATACAAGACCCCTCCGGCATATGGACATCGGTTTCTTCTTTTTCTCTGTAACAAGGATCCGGAGAAGCGGTTCCTCCGGTCCTTTTTTCTCGACCTACTTCGACACTTGGTGTCAGTGGAGCACTGTGCCTTTGTCAGATGTCGACAGATTACAAATATTGTGGCTCTTGTAGCCTACATATCTCTGTAACGGACCTGCATACAATTTGTATGTGGTGTCTAGGTGAGCACCAGCGCTGAGGATTGCGGTTCCTGCCACAAGCTAAAACCAAAGTCGTTGAAGGAGCAGCGCTTGAAATTGATGGCGGCGCATGTATCGAACATTTGCAAGGTCGATCTAGGAGCCGAAGCCGGTCTGAAAGACATCATTCTCCAGGGTAGTCAAAAGGTAAAGGGCGGTTGAGGTCGCAGCATTCTTGGACTTCACGGCGTGGAGACACCGTCTCCCTGCGCTCCTCCCGCTCGCCGGCTGAGTAAGCTGTAAGTGACTCCGCACTGCGTCTCCCCGTGTTTCCCGACGCTGATGCATCGATGGGTCAGATGAGGGAATATTATGATTCCTTACACCTTATCTTTGGAACCCCATCCCCCTCTGGAGCGCCAAGGTGGTAAGTGGGGCACCGTCAGATGATTTGTACTCTGTGACGGTTGGTCAAGGAGTAGCCTTATTAAGACGTTGGATATGTCCAGTTCGTTTCAGTACTACCACATGTTCTCTGGTGAGGAATAGTGGTTATATCCTCAGTTCCATTTTTGTTTGTGTGTATTGATTTATATGACTAATGAAGATTCCCTTTGTTCCTGGCCTCTGAGGAAGAGCTTTCTGCTTAAGAGGCTATTACTATGAGAGGTGTTTTCCTGGATGGAAGCGGGTCTGTTGCATCTTCTTTGAAGCTGTTCAGTATGCAAGTTGCATGGTTTTCCTCTTCAGTGCTTTTTAAGAGGCGTATGGTTATGTCACTTGTTGACTGGTGTATAGTGACTCTTTGATCTACTCTTGGAGTGATCGGGTGCTTCAGCAAGTTGAAGCGTTGCTCTGACTCGGAGTATATGTTTGCATTGTTTGAATGCTACTTTGCTTGCGAGTTCTTCCTTTAAGGTAAAGGAACAGTGTCTAGTAAAGACATCATTATGACCTCAACTGCAGGCAATTCCTATCTGTGCTCCATATTGTGATGCAGTAAATTGGCAGCAAAAGGCTTATGATGCTTGGGTTGGACCAACTTGCCCCAAGACCAATGTAATCTTTATGGCTTGTTGTCCTCGACTTAGATATAGATAATATGTCCTAAGGTGTTGGGCCGTTTTGGTTGCCAACAAGGCTTTCAATCATCTATAAAAAGTCTTGAGAGACACTTTTATAATAGGAGGATGTTTTACTTTATAATAAACTCTACCTCCTATGATCTTCTTGATATGCGTGGTTTTGTTTTATCGGCATTACCTGTCTTTTTGAGAGGAATCATGACTGTTGTTTCTTGTGGTGTCAGTTCTTTATGATACCGTTTGACAGGCTGCTTTTTCTTACGGCAAGTCACCCAAGGTGTTTGTGACATACTACCCTTTTTTCACAGGGTTGTGTATTTTTGCTGAACCTCTTTTCAGAGTGGTCTTTTTAATACTGTGTAAACATGATATAATGTGCTGCTGTGTTTCACATAGTTGTTGGACTTAGTCATATTTGTCTTGTATTACAGGTGTGGTTGTATGTTTGTTAGGTGCACTAATAGGGGGGTTAACACTTTCACAATTATTGTAAAGCGCTTTCTGGAACTCTCAGTTATAGTTAGTTATTAGGTATACAGAGTATGCATGAATGTGTCATGTGTTCTACTTATATGTTCTTCAAAAATAAGGGAAAAGAAAGGCTTTAATCAAAGATGCAGTTAATTCTCTTTTTCTCACTTGCATTGGTGTTTCGAGCTTATCTGCGGCTTGAAGTTGTGTTCAGTCTTTCAGACTATGGCACTGAAGGCCGTATGAGGGCAAGCTTTATACGTCCTTGCGGTTATTGGCCAGTGAAATTCTGCGAATTGGCGGGCCAGTAGGAGTAGCTGGTGACACATTTATGTTTGTATATATATATTTATACCCATATATACATCTTTGTGGCAAGATGTTATACAATTGGTGCATTTGAAGAATATGAATGCTCATTTTGTCCAAACTAAATTATTTATACCAAGAGGTGGTGATCAGCTTTCCTTTGGGGAAATGGGTTCTGAAAGTCCTTCTTTGGGATTTTTTCAGGACAATTCGTTCTCTGATTTTCTTTTCGATAATCACTTTTATTGATTTGATAAAAGACAGCAAAGAAAAACGATACCAGCTCTTAGTACGTTTGTAAGTACAAAACGTTGACAAGAGATTAGTACCACAGCATATAAAGTGCGACATACGAGCAGAAATTAACAGTGCCTTCGCCCAAGTCCATAAGTGATATTCTGGGGTGTTCAATCTTCTACCACCCGACCCAAATGCCCCACATTTTATGAAACTTCTTCGGGCATCCTCTGGCCGCATACATGGGTCGCTCCTGCGCAGTGCACCAATCCACCCCCCTGCGCCAACGCGCTATGGTGGGAGCAGTTGAGTTCAGCCAGTTGGCTGCAGTATCCCTTTTGGCCACCATCAGTCATGTTTAAAAAGGTTTCTCAGCTCCGGAGCTATCCAGTCCCTTGGTAATACCCAGGAGTATGCTCATCGGGCTAAGGGGGTCTCCCAACCCAGGACCTCAGTGAGTTCCCCTGTTACTGACTCCCAATAGAGAGTAATCGTGGGACAAAGCCATACCATGTGGTAAAAGCCAGCCTGGGGGTATCCGTAGTGGGGACAGGATGCATCAGGTCGGAGCTCAGCGCGATGAAGACGCAATGGTGTGAGTGAGGCATCGTGTAGATAGTATATTTGAACTAGTCAGAGCTGCGCTGAGGCTGTGACCGTTTTGGGAGCCATCAGCACACAGATAGAGAATTGGGGGTGTTATTTGTGTGGGAGCGATAAATGCTGGAGATCCCACTATTCCCCAAATTGACAGTCATGACCTGGGCTTTCATTGTACTATATTCGGGCAAGGAGGTCCCCTCTGAGATGTGAGCGTGGAGTGCATGGTGCAGCTGCAGGTAGCGGTAAACCTGGGAGGCGTGGAGGGAGTACCGAGTTTGCAGGTCCGGAAAGGCACGTATGTGGCTTCCACCCCAGACATCCTCAAGTTGTGAAATCCCAATGAGATCCCAACCTCTAAAGCCAGAGAGTGGTGACGTCCCGGAGCCACATTCCGCATCACAGTGGGATATATCGGGTAATTTGCCCGACCAGTGGGTGTGGCGCAGGGAGGCTCACCAGGCCAGAAGCACCCCGTGTGTGACCTCAGGCAGAGTGTGGGAGATAACTATCCCTTATAGCATCCCCTGAATGTTGGAGAAACCCAAGTTATGCAGCTCCAGGCGGTATGCCAGGTCCGACCAGCCACCATTAAACCAGTCCTGCACGGTAAGAAGCAGAGTTGCTAAGTAATATAGATATAGGTTCGTCATTCCCAGACCACCGTCAAAGGGCGGGATCCGGCACTGGGTGAGGGCCAGCCTCGGTCTCCGACCTCCCCATAAGAATTTGGTGGCTAAACTGTCTATTTCCTGGAACCATGACCGTGTGAAGGAGATGGGTGTGTTCTGGAGCATATAGAGACATCTTGGCAGAACCATAATTTTTAAAAGGGCTATTCTGCCCATAGGGTTCAGTGGCAGTGTTTGCCATTTAAGGAGGTCAGCGTGAACCAGTTTCACTAGGGGATTGACATTGAGGGACCATGCGAGGTCAGGAAGGAGGGCCACCCAGAGCCCCAGATATTAGAACGACTGCCGCCGAAGGGCAATCGACGACTGCCAATCAAAGCACTCTCTCGAAAGATGGAGAGGGACCAGGACCGATTTGGCCACATTAAATCGGAGGCCAGAGATTCGTTCAAAGAAGTGTAGGGCGCGGAGGCACTGAGGTCCCCATCAAGCTGGATCTGACAAGAATATCAGAATGTCGGCGTCAAGGGCAATCTTATCCTCTGCCAGGCTCGGCCATCTCCATCCCGTGAGAAGTGGGTCAGTGCGAATAAGAGAAGCAAAGGGCCCCATCGGTAGCGCGAAAAGGAGGGGTGAAAGGGGGCACCCCTGTCTTGTGCCCCTCCTGATGGGGAAGGGGTGAGAAAGGGCGCCATTGACCCTTACCTGGGCCCATGGCTTACAACAGAGTGTCCTGACCAGGTTGCGAAAGGAGGTCCCAAAATTCGTCTCCGACAACACTGCCTCCAGGTATTGTTAGTCCACCGAATCAAATGCTTTCTCGAAGTCCACGCGAAGCAAAGAGAGATAGGTTGTCAATTGTTGCCGATTCGCGAGAGCAAGGTGGAGACGTCGAAGGCAGTGCCTGGTTCCCTGGGAAGGCATGAATCCACCTTGGTCTGGGTGAACCAGCTTATCCAGATCAGGACGTACGCAGTTAGCCAAGACCAAAGTGAATATTTTGAGCTCGGAATTAATGAGGGAGATGGGGCGGTAATCAGAGCAGTGGGTCGAGGGAGGTTTAGACTTCGGAATCACTACAATGGTGGCCAGGTCCGTCTTGGGACGGAAGGAGCCGTAGTCAGCAGCTTCATGATACGCTGGTTCCCCACCTCTTAGAGGTGTATCTCGATAGGACGCATAAAACTCCTGCGGGAGTCCGTCTGGCCCCGCTGTCTTACCTGCGGCTATGCGTCAGATGCCGTCATTAATTTCTTCTGGGGAAATCTAAAGATCTAGTTCCTCTGCCTCTGATTCACTGAGCCGCGGAAGGGGGAGCGGTTCATGCTGGAGGAGTTCCAGGAGTGTGAGATCTGGAGGCTGAACAGAGTAGAGTAGCGTAGTATGTGGCAAAGCACTGGGCCACCGCCAGGGGGGTCCGTTGGAACTCCCTGTGTGAGTCAATCACCTCAGGAATGATACGGTTGGCCATATGGTGGGTGGCCAAATGATGTAGACCCATACACTCGTGCTACGGAGGACCTCCACAGCAGCTTAGCAGCCTCCAGTGAGGACTGCTTGATCTCGTCCCTCAGCAATGCCAGTTTCCGATCCTGAGACTCTGTTCTTTCCCCCGGAGGTTGGGCTTCAAGCAGGACAGCCTGGGCCTCCAGAAGTGTGAGGCGGGAGTCCTGTTTCGTACGCTGGAGTTTGAGTTGGCCTTTGACAAAGCTGCGGATGGTGGCCCTACTGGCCTCCCATAGAGTGCTAGAAGAGGAAACCGAGCCCTGATTAGTGGAGAAGTAATGACGGAGCTCTTCCCTATCTGTTTCTGGAAGTCTTTATCCTGGAGGAACCAGGCGTTTTGCCGCCAAATCGGGCGCTACGACGCCGGGAGGTTTCCCATCTGCATAGATACTGGGGAGTGATCTGATAAGCTCCTGGGAAGGGTGGTGATGGCCTGAATTGTCTGACAGGCCAAGGCCGGCAGGAAGAGATAATCAACCTGGCATGTGTGCGGTGGTAGGCTGATTTATAAGTGCACATTAGAGTCATCGGGTGCCAGAGCCTCCAGATCCTTCAGGCACCTCCGAGGCCAAGAGTAGCAGCCCAATTCGAAACGAGGGCGGACTGTGTAACTCAGGGGATAGAAGGGTCCACATCAGTGTCAAGGCATGGGTCCATAACTGAGTTGAAGTCAAACCCCCCCTCCCCCCCACAAACACAACAGTCGTCCTCGGGGTAGGGCAACTACTAGTGAAGCGAGGCGCTGAAGCGCGGACGACAGCAGAGAATGGGGGTGGGGTGGTGGGGTGGGGGGTGGAGTATACAACGATTAGATTCAGGGACCGGTCTCCAATGTTCCCTTCCAAGATAACAAAACAGCCCCCAGGGTCATGTATTACTTTACGCGCCACAAATGGAAGAGCGCGACGTATCAGGACTGCCACCCCTCATGATCCTCTGGTAAAACCAGAGAGCCAGATCCCACCATACCCATAGCGCACCAGAAAGGGACAGTGGTTGCCTACCTGGTGGGTCTCCTGGAGCATCAGTACGTCCACAGTGTGTCGCTGGGCATATCGCAGGACCGCAGTGCGCTTGACCTTATCTAAGAGGCCCTTAACATTCCAGGACATTTATATGGAGCGATGCCATTCCAGTATAGCTGTCGGACATGGGGAGACTGGGCGAAGGGTCGGACACCCGGCTTGGGCTATGGGCACGGTGGTGTATTTGTGCTTGGTAGCGGGCGCAAATTGACAGTGTCTATCACTGTGTGCTCGCTTCGCAGCTCGGAAGAAGTGCTGGTGCAATAAACAGGAACAAACAATACAACTCGGGACAAGTCACCACTCCCCAACCCAGCCCCCACCCTATACTTCAGGAACGGAAGCATTGGTCACCCTAACAGTGAAGAACTAAGAGAGAACCAAACTAAAATGCTTGGGAATGGGAAATTGTGGAGGACCCCTCCTCATAGCATGATGTGCTTAGGCGTGTCCATTGGCAATTGAAGTAGCGATGAGCTGGTGCGCAGTCTCTGGCAGTGGAGCTAGAACCAGCAGGCAGAGGTGAACCCATGCTGGGCCCGTAAGAAGCGTCGGGCTACGAGAGAGATCCGTATCCGGCAGGTCCAGCAGTGATGGCCGAAGCGAGGCACCCCCAGAATCCGAGCGGCCGGAGGAGCCAGATCACCGTATGACTAGGGACCCCCAGGGTCACCAAACACCAGGGTCTCCACATCAGCTACCTAGAGTTTCAAGCTGTTCGCCTAGCGTTGAAAGCATTCACACCTTACCTAATCGGCAAGGTTGTCTTAGTCTGGGCGTTCAATATGACAACCATGTACTATTAACAAAAACAGGTGTGGGACAAATTCTCTACAATTATCACGGCTATCTCAGATCATTTGGTGTTGTACTCTACATCACAACATTCATTTCTTAGTGGAACACATCCCAGGAACAGACAAAGATTTTGCAATTAATCAGGCTGCTGCAACAAGTCCATACGTGGATCTCCCTGCCTGAGTCCTCCTCCCTTACTTCTACAAGTGTAGATCCCCACAAATAGATCTGTTTGCAACAGCAAACAACGCAAATTGCCCAGACTTTGCCTCAAGGTTCCCCCATCCACTATCGAAGGGCAGTGCTCTATGGATGAATTGGTCAGGAATACTTGATTACGCTTTTCAGTCACTCCCTCATCTTCCATTTCTGGTTCGGAAGCTCAGGAAAACATCTCACACTCTTACTAGTGACTCCCACATGGGCCCGAGAGCCTTGGTTCACAACTCTACTAGAACTATCAGTAATTCTCTACAAAAAGCTTCCCCTCAACCCAGACCACTTCACTCCGAACCATGGAAAAATCAGGCACCCCAATCCAAAGAGCTCATCCTAGCAATTTGGCTCCTGAGGTCATAGAATTCGGGTATCCCAGTCTCTCACCTGAATGTATGACCATTCTAAAATAAGCTTGCAAGCCTACTATTAGAGCATGTTATATAGCTAAATGGAAAATATTAATCTGTTACTGCCATAATAAGAATATCAATCCATTTAGTGCTGCAGTACAAAACATGGTTTGTTACCTGCTGTATCTACAGCTCTCTGGCCTTGCATTCACATCCATACTTACATCTGGCTGCAGTGGCTGCCTCTCTCCAAAATAGACAACTCGTGTCTTTGTTCAAAGTACCACTCATCAAAGCCTTTATGGAAGGTGTTAAGCGGGTTTCCTCCCCAGGTGCCACTTGCCCCTACCAGGAATCTTCACATAGTTCTCACAAGACTTATGGGTCCACTATTTGAAGCACTACATAACTGCTCCTTGTCTTGGAAGGTAGCTTTTTTTTAATTGCCATTACTTCACTTAAACGTGTTAGTGAGCTTCAGGCACTAACCTTAGAAGAGCCTTTCTTCCAGTTCCACAGAGATAGGGTGGTCCTTTGCACCAACCTAAAATTCCTTCCAAAGGTGGTCTCTCATTCCTACCGTAATCAGTTGAGTTGCCTGTGTTCTTTCCTCAACCATACTCAGTTGGGGAAAGGCGTCTCCATACATTAGATGTTGAGAAGCCCTTATGTACTACATTGACAGAACTAAAGACTTTTGCAAAACCAAACGGCTCTTAATTGCTTTTTCGCCCCTTCATAATGGAAAGCCCATATCCAAATCATAAAACAACAAAATAGATGCCAGTACCGTGAACACTACTAAACTAAACTCCATTATCTCACACAGAGAATTAAACTGGGTGCGGGTTCAAGCAATTTTTTAGAATTGATCACTGTTTATTTGTCATATAATTTTTTTGAAATTTTTGTTGGTTATTTATTCACCAAACATACACAGAGGAAATTACAAAAACGAACATTACATACAATAGTTTTGATAAAAATGACAGCCTAAAAAATTGTGCATAAATGACAAAACAATCAATCAGACATGGTTGATCAACATCAGCATTCCATTCTTGCACTCACACACAACACAAACATACAAATCAATATTTACAATTCCAATGTCACAAATTAGGAATTTAAATGTACACCAAAGAAACCTGTTTGATTTACTCAAAAGATATTAAAGAGTATCTTAAACGCAATTTAGTGAATAGAGATCTTATGGTGTAAACACACGGTCTACACGTTTCGAACCCCTGACAGGTTGGGGGGGTTCTCATCAGGACCTCATAACTTTGCAACGAGTGGTGTGCAATAATTACTCAGTAACCGGACGTTGAAAATTTACAGCTGCACAAAAAGTCTGTGTGTTATTTGTAATTGCTCTGCATGGGGTGGATTGGATTGCCAAGATTAAATCGTGGACTTGAAAGTTGTTGTTAATCCGCCGCGTTAAAGTTGGAGGTCCAGGGCAAAGTCGGGGACCTTCGGGGAGGTAGCAGTCTCCGGAATACTTGTCCGCGTATGAGTCGCAAGCAAACAGCTCTCCGACTGGCGTCCTGTTTATGCGTTAAGTCGCATTATCACTCAATTTACTAATCAGGCATTACCAGGTGGATAGTTCAATGCATGCAGACCTGTTGCGCTAAAGCCAAAAGGACTTTACCTACATCCCCTAGAGCACACTCTTTTTGCAAGATGGGGGCTTCTATGGCTTTCCTGAGCAATATCCCACTAGTTGATATATGCAAAGCAGCTACATGGTCTACACTACACACTTTCACTAAACAACATTGTGTTGATGTTTTAGCATGCTAACAAGCAAATGTAGGTCTTGCAGTTCTACGGTCACTCTTTCAAACAACTGCAACATCCCATTGGTTAGCCACCACTTTTGAGGGCGCTACTTTTTAGTCTATGCGAAGCATGCGTATCTACAACCACACATGCCTCAAACAGATTGTTAACCTGTGGGCATCTGTTCTTGGCATGTAGTTCTGTAGATTCACTTGGGTCTATTTGGGCAGCTGGACAATCAGTCTGGCTGCTGCGTTCTGTATCATTTGAGGTCTTTTCATGAGTTTGCTGGGGTGCCCGCCTAAAGTGTGTTGCCTTAGTCCAGACTGCTGGTAATGAGGGCCTGCGTCACTGTTTTTCTGGTGCTAATGGGGAACCATTTGAAGGTTCTGCGGAGGATTTTGGAACAGCCTAAGGCGACTGCGTTGACCTTTCTTTTCATGGAGAGTTTGCTGTCCAGAATGATGCCGAGGTTACGGCCGTGCTCTTTCAGGTGTAGGCGTGGTTCCGCTGGCAACCAGGCGACATTCCAGATGGCGATCTGACTGACGAAGATCAGCACTTTAGTTTGTCCGTATCGAGCTTCAGACAGTTGTCATTCATCCAGGCCGAGATGCTCTTCATGCAGTTGTGGAACTTGGACTTCGTGGTTGTGGAGTCAGCTGAGAGCGAGAGGACGAGATGTTGTGGATTCTGACGATGTCGGCTAGTGACGTCATGTAGATGTTGAAGAGGGTTGGACTGAGAGACTAAACTTGAGGGACGCTGCAGATGGTGCGCTTGGGTTGTGAGGTGAAGGGAGTGAGGCAGATTCTCTGGGTGCGGCCTGTGAGGAATAATGCCATCCACCTGAGTGTGTCCTCTTTGATTCTGATCCTGTGTAGATGTTTGAGTGTGTGGTGGGAGACTGTATTAAAGGAAGCGGAGAGGTTGAGAGATCAGTGTGGCCTGTTCTTCTCTGTCGAGTAGGGTCCGGATGTCATCTGTTGCGGCAATCAGGTCTGTCTCTGCTGTGGTTGGCTCTTAATCCTGATTGGGAGGGGTCCAGCTGGTTGTTTCTCTCCAGGTGTTTGGTGAGTTGGAGGTTGATTGCCTTCTCTAGGACTTTGGCGGGAAATTGGAGTAGCGAGATGGGGCGGTAATTCTGGAGATCGCTTGGGTCTTTTGAGGGTTTCTGAGGAGGGGTTCTGACTTCCAAGTGCTTCCAGATGTTAAGAAATTTGGCTGTAGGCAGAGGTTGGAGAGTTCTCCTGAATGGATGGTGGTAATTAAGGCAGTAGTGTTTTGTGTGTGGAGCTGTTCCCATGTGGTGAGTGGGTGGTCAGTGGAGGTCTTTGTGGGAGTGGGGAGACTGGAGAAGTCGGTTGGTTGGGGGGTGGAGTGGGGGGGGGTCGAAGTTCCTGTAAATGGTGGCTATCTTGTTGTGGAAGGGTTCTGCTAGAGTGTTAGAGTTTCTGTGAGGATTATTGAGTTTTCGGTGGCTAATGGGCAGGTGAACTCTCTAACAATGGTTAAAAGTTTCTTGGTCTGGTTGGCATTGGCCTCGATGACGTTTGTCAGGGCCTTCTTTTTGCTGCCTTTCAGTTGGTGGTGGTAGTTGTTGAGGGCAGACTTAAAGGTGTCTTTTTCGCTGTCTTTTCTGATGGTGCACCATTTTCTTTCTAGTTGTTTGCATCTGCATTTATCTGCACTGTGTTCAGTGATGTGCCAGCTTGCATGTTCGGTGGATCTGTGCTTTTTTTTGCTGGTTTGGTCGGTGCGACCTTGTTGGAGGCACTGGTGATCCAGGCGTTTAAGTTATATACTGCCTGATCTAGGTTGGTTGAGGCGTCCGGCTGGGTGATGCTGAGGGCATCGGTCCATTGATGCTGTGTGACTTTGGTGCAGCTGCGTAAGGGGTTGGGGGCAAGAGGGGGTGCAGGTGGACTAGCGAGGATGAAGCGTACAGTAAAAAGGCCAGACCAGGTGAGTTCCGTGGTGTGGCTATATCTTACTCTTTTGCTGGACATGAAGACAGCGTCCAGCATGTGTCCTGCTCTGTGCGTGGGACCGGAGCCCAGCTGCATGAGGCAGATGTTGCCCATTCACTCCAGGAGGTTAAAGAAGTTGGTGTCTTTGAGGTCGTTGAGGTGGAAGTTAAGATCTTTGAGGAAGAAGTAGTGTTTCGGAATCAACGGCGAGTGAGATTATGAATTTTGTGCTGGCATCGCCTAGGCCTGTTTGTGGTCCTGGGGGCCTGTATGCAACGGTGCCTTTGATGGTGTTTTTGGGGTCGGTGTTGAGTTGGCAGTTCAGGTCTTCTATGGTTGGCATGGTGGTGGTGCAGTTGATTGATTCCTTGTGCATGATGGCAATGCTACCCCCTGTCTGTTGGTGCGGTCTCAGTGTTTAATCTTGTAGCCGTAAGATGCTGCGGTGGCGATATCTGGGGTTGGAACCCGAGGTGAGGCAGGTCTCTGTGATGAAGGTCACATCGGGGTGATGTTGGACATGGAGTCCCAGATTTTGATGGAGTGTTTACAAAGTGATCTGGCGATGATCGGGAGACACCTGAGAAGTTCCGGGGGGCGGGGGAGAAGAACTGCCTGGTGGTGGGGGCGTGATGCAGGTTTCTGCAAGGGTGGTTGGTCCTGGGATGGAGGTGAACCTGCAGGCAACATAATCCTTGCAGCTTACCTAATCCATACAGGTTCATCAGTGGGGAACACACACAAAAAAAAGCTGTCTGTTTTAAGACAAATTGTCTCTTGCAGAGAAAAGCTGTACCACGCCCATATCCTGGAATTGAAAGTAGTTATTCTAATCTTAAAATCTTTCCTCCCAAACCTGGACTTCTATCTCCATTTTTAGGTCGAGCAGACCTAAAAAGCATGCGAAGCATGCTTTGTCTGTTCGACAACTGTTGTTGGCGTGTTCGGAGGAATGTGAAACAGGGTACATACACGAGCCTCTGCTGTCTCCGATTTGCCCTCGAGGGCGCGCACGTCGCCGTGCACATCCCCTGCCTGCCATTCACATGCTCTCGCAATCACAGACAGGCAAAGTCACGCATGCGCACACACATTCCCACGCGCACACACTCACCCCCCTCACCCCCAGGCATACACACAGGCAGGCACACACACACACACACACGCACACGCACACACACACACACACGCATGCACGCACCCCCCTCCCCCACCACTCACGGGGCTCACACGCACACACACGCGCGCGCACACAGACACACATATCCCCCCCCCTCCACTCACCGTGCTCTTTTGTTGCGTCGCCTCGCTGCGCTCCTTTTCTCCGGCGCATCTCCACACGCGGGGCACTTCTCTGGATTTTCACGCTACCGCGGGGCTCTCCCTCCATGATGGGAGCCCCACAACAACGAGCATCACCTGCCTCTTCCGGCCGCGTCACAGGCCCCGCCCATGTCACGGGCAAGGATGCCTGACTTCCTGCTTTCGCCCCCGCCGGCAACACTGCTTCTTCTGCGTAAACTGGTTCCAGAGAGATGTTACAGATTTTGTCTTACGTCTTTCTATGGTGTTGAATGATATCCACGCGTGAATTTCAATGTAATACACCTCGACCTCGAAAGTGTGCGCTTTCCTTTAACTGTTTTCTTTTCTTCATATGGCACTCCATGAAAGTGCATGTGTTTTCCAGCTGTCTCCTTTGTGTACTTCTCTACCTAGCTCCACTGCTCCTCTTTGACCTATTGCCTGTAGGCTTCTCTCGCCCCAAAAGTTATCCACGTCCTTTCTCGTGGTGTCTTTCCTCCCTCACTTCCCGCCCCAGTGCTCCACAATTGTTCTCTTCTGTCCTTTTTTTACCCACCCAGTGCTCTACATTATCCAGTCTTTGCCCTTCTGTCCCAACTGCTCTTCATGTTGCTTCATTCTGCGCCCCAGCCAAAACCCAGTTCCCCATTTAAAAACAAAAACACTTTTAAGCAAACTTTATTTAAAAAAAGAAAAACACATTTTGGTAGTTTAACCCATTCATCTTGGATGGGTAAATAAAAAAAATAAAAAGTGCCTGCCTAATTTTGTAAATCACAACAAGATGGCCAGATGGATTAGTAGCCAATAATCCTAAGTGGGCAAACTTTTCATTTAGTACTTTTTTACTTATTTCATTTCGTGAATAGACCCAAGACTTTCTTGGTCCCACTAATTTTGTAGGCATGCCTGTCTGTGCGCACCCACAAAATGATGAGGTTGCCATATTGTAGCTTTCAAAAACACATATATATATATATATATATTTCCGCTCCGTTGCACCAAAATCCGGGTCACTCGCAGGCGGGTGCCTCTCGTGGCGGCGCCCCACGTGATAAATCACAGCTCAAGTTTCTTTCGCGTCCAAGGAAAGAAATTCCGGCACTCACAGGGAAAGTGTTCAGTATGTTTTTAATCGCTCAGCAGACAAACGCGTTTCGGTATTCCTTCGTCAGTGTCTACCATTGACACGGAAGGAAGCGTACTTAAAAAGGTTTTCATTACGTTTGTGCATGCACATAGAAAGAGGACTGACGTTTTACCTCCGTGAGAAACGCTATTTACATAGTGGATTACTTTTCACTTCAACATTTCAGTATTCGCAATCATAAAGGCATTAAATTACGTTGCAATTATTAAGGCATTTTGTATTTTATGATTTACCAACAATTCAACATACAAGTGTAAAGTATATTTGCCTTTGTTGTGCGGTGTGCGGTGTGCGTTATTCAGCCGTGGATCGGCATTGCTCACGGGGTATAATGGATCTCGTATTTACAGAGTTTAAGCTTTACCCAGGTGGGAGGACAATTCTTCATTTCTATTCAGTCCCAGGGGGGCCTTAGTTTGGAGGTCAATTATGTAGCGGGATTCTAGTCTTCTTAATTTCCGCAATCTGTCTCCACCCCTTGGGTCTACTGGTATGTGATCTAGCGCAAAAAATTGTAGGAGTTCCCTATTGCTATTGTGTTTGAGAGCAAAGTGTTTGGCTACGGGGTAGTTAAAATCCTTATTCATGATTGCACGTTGGTGCTCCAATATCCGTAACTTGACATTTTTCACTGTGCTGCCTATGTACTTTAATCCACATGGGCACAATAGGCAGTAAATGACATATGTGGTATTACAGGTGAGAAACTTGGATATTTTCTTACTGTGTCCTGACCCAGGTATTTCAAAAGTTGTTCTTCTCTTGCTTTTCTCGCAGGCTTTGCATTTGCCGCAAGGGTAAAAACCCGGCATATCTTTAATTCTGCCTGTCACTGTGATTTTCTCAGGTAAGTGGCTGTGTACAATTTTGTCCCTAATGGATCTTCCTTTCCTGAAAGTTATTAAAGGAAAAGTTGGAATTTCTTTTCCGATAACCTGATCCGTTTTCAGGATATGCCAACTCCTCTTTAGGATGGTTCTCAGATGATTGGAATCTTCTGAGAAGGTAGTTATAAACCTAAATTTCCCATCATTTTCTGATTTCCTAGTTTGTTCTTTCAGGAGTTGGTTTCGAGGGATTCGTTCCACTCTTCTCAGAGTATTTTCAAGCAGGATATTGTCATATCCTCTAGCTTGGAATCTGATGATACTTTCTTTTGCAGCTTTTGCAAAGTCTGTCTCTTTGGAGCAATTTCTCTTAATCCTAAGAAGTTCTCCGTAAGGGATACTTCTGACTAGGGTCGGGGGATGGCTGCTTCCGGCATGTAAAACCGAGTTGCCAGCTGTTATTTTTCTAAAAAGTTCGGTCTCAATTGTCTCACCATTCAAGTTAACTCTCAAGTCCAGATAGTTCACTGTGGATGCATTAATGTCTGCAGTGAATTTTAAATTCAAGATGTTACAATTTAAAAATGCTACAAACTCTTCTGCTGAAGTTACAGATCCCTCCCATACTAGGAAAAGGTCGTCAATGTACCTATACCAGACTTTCAGATTTTCTGCCCATTTTTGGAACCCAGGGCTTTGGGTCACCTGCTCCTCCCACCAGCCCACGAATAAATTCGCGTAGCTGGGGGCGAAGCAGGTTCCCATCGCCGTCCCAGTGACCTGCCTGTACATTTGTCCTTGGAACAGGAAAATGTTGTTGAAGAGACAGTATTCAATGAATTCCAGCAGCATTTGGCTATGTTTGCTGAACTTCATGGGTCTCTTGTCAAGATAATGTTTCATTGCAAGTAATCCCTGTTTGTGATCAATACTCGTGTACAGACTGGTAATGTCCATAGTTATTAAAATGCACGAGGGGTTACATTTTACATTTTCAATCTTGTTCACAAAGTCTTTAGTGTCTCTGATATACGATTTAAGCTGGAGAACACTCTGAAAAAGAAAATGGTCAATGAAAATAGACATATTCTCAGATACACTTCCTATAGAGGAGACTATTGGTCTACCAGGGGGGTTCTTGCTATCTTTATGTATCTTGGGCAACTGGTAAAAGGTTGGCACAGTTGGATTGTTATTTTTCAAGAAGAAATACTCGTCGGTGTCCAACATGTCATTGCTATGCCACTTATTAATAAGTGATTGAAATTTAGCAATGCTATCTTCATATGTCTTTTTAGTGGTTTTTTCATATGATGTCGGGTCTTCCAATTGTCTCAATGCTTCTTGGCAATATTGCACTCTTGACATTACTACGATGTTTCCACCTTTGTCAGATGGCTTACAAATAATATCTGGGTTATTGTCAAGGGTTTTGAGAATCTCTCTTTGTTCCTTAGTCATATTTGGTGTTTTTCGTCTCATTGTTCTTTGTTGTGCTCTGAATTTTACTAAATCCTTTGTGACCGCCTCCGAAAAGGCATCAATGGCGTCATAAGGCATGATTGGTACGAATGTTGAGGGAGGTCTGAAATTGGTTGTTGGTGCCTCTTGTTCGACTAATCAACAACACCAGTCCTAGTTCTTATGGCAATATTCATTTACTGGACTGTAAACATCCATGGTCGAAATTCGTTATCCAAGGGATCTCTTTAATCTCAAGATAATCCTAAGATGTTTCAATCTACTGCCTCTTTAAAACAACAACCTCTCTGATCTATACAGACAAGACAGCACAAACAAAAAATGTGTGAAAAGCGAGATGACACCTCACGGGCGCACCACCAATGGGGCCCCTGGTTGGTACTCACCAGGATGGCCCTGTTCTCATCATCGGTGCCATCAAGCTAAAACAAAAGCGTGTCTCGAACCCCAAAAATAAAAAGACAGTGGATGGTGCAGTGGACACAACTTATATGTGACACAACTAACAACATGTAACATTTAACATATAAGTCACTGCGCAACTAGGACAATAAACTTTACTTTCGTTCCTTTCTTTGTTGCAAACAGTAAACACACATATACTAAAAAAGGAGAGAGTGAATACTACCTATCGATTCACTCTCTACTTACAGCCGACATGTTTCATTGCCTTGGTTTCTATCAGGCAATTTCTTCAGGGCAATTCACTTTAAATGCCACTGCAAGAGACACTGAATCTTGGGTGCCTGCATGCAGTTTTGCCTCTCATACCAGTCATGAAAATTCGGAATCCAGCTCCCTTAGGTGAGCATGGTCCTTACTCCCCGTTAGAGAAAGTTACGGTGTCAGAGTAGCGGTCGGCGTCCTCTCAACCCGTCGCCGACCGCTACTCTGACACCGTAACTTTCTCTAACGGGGAGTAAGGACCATGCTCACCTAAGGGAGCTGGATTCCGAATTTTCATGACTTCATGACTGGTATGAGAGGCAAAACTGCATGCAGGCACCCAAGATTCAGTGTCTCTTGCAGTGGCATTTAAAGTGAATTGCCCTGAAGAAATTGCCTGATAGAAACCAAGGCAATGAAACATGTCGGCTGTAAGTAGAGAGTGAATCGATAGGTAGTATTCACTCTCTCCTTTTTTAGTATATGTGTGTTTACTGTTTGCAACAAAGAAAGGAACGAAAGTAAAGTTTATTGTCCTAGTTGCGCAGTGACTTATATGTTAAATGTTACATGTTGTTAGTTGTGTCACATATAAGTTGTGTCCACTGCACCATCCACTGTCTTTTTATTTTTGGGGTTCGAGACACGCTTTTGTTTTAGCTTGATGGCACCGATGATGAGAACAGGGCCATCCTGGTGAGTACCAACCAGGGGCCCCATTGGTGGTGCGCCCGTGAGGTGTCATCTCGCTTTTCACACATTTTTTGTTTGTGCTGTCTTGTCTGTATAGATCAGAGAGGTTGTTGTTTTAAAGAGGCAGTAGATTGAAACATCTTAGGATTATCTTGAGATTAAAGAGATCCCTTGGATAACGAATTTCGACCATGGATGTTTACAGTCCAGTAAATGAATATTGCCATAAGAACTAGGACTGGTGTTGTTGATTAGCTTACAGAGTGGAGGGTGTCCTAGTTCTGTTTCTTTCCCTCTAGACTCCCATTTTTGTAGTGCCTCTTGTTCGACACCAATCCTTCTGGTTCGTTGGGTGATTGAATCTGTGTTTTCTAATTCACCACTTTCCTCCGTCCTTAGTTCTTCCAGGATCTCCCAGGTTGTGATATCATTTGTTGTTAAGATATCAGTCTCTCTCGTTCTTAGTTGTCTTGTTTCTTTAAATGATGGTTTTAATTTAAAGTATTTGTGTAGTTTCATTTTTCGCACAAAGGTGAACAAATCAATTCTTGTTTGTGTAAATTCGAGTCTCTCGTTGGGGCAGAATGACAAGCCCAATTGTAGGGTTTTTTCTTCCAATGGTGATAGAATCTTATCGGTCAGATTTACAATGGTTAAACTGTCCTGGCTGTCTACCATTTTGCTCCCCTTTTGCTTCTCGTGACTCTCGGTGTGAAGTTGCCTTGGTTTCTGCCTCTGCCTCTGCCTCGGCCCCTTCCAGCCCCCTCTTCGGGTTCTTCTGTTGCTTCCGGGGGTCTGCTTTTTCCTCCCCTTAGCCAAGTTGACCGGACTAGGTCGTACTCCATGCGAAAAGGGGTCTTCTCCTGTGAGGTGCCTGCCAATTCGTCCCCCGATTGTTCGTTTTCAGTGACTTCTGATTCAGAAGTTTCAACTCTTGGCTGGGACGCACGGGCAGCTCTTTTCTTCATCTCTCTCCGTGGGGCATCGAATTTTTTCGCGAATGTTAGTATCCTGCCTTGGGAATAGTCTCTCTCATCCCGCTCGAATTTTTCTTGTTTCCTTTGGCGAATCTTTAATTCATATTTCTCAAGTCGCTTTCTCATTTCAGATCTCAGCTCTTCTTTCCTTTGGGTATTCGTATCATTATTGATCTCATCCTCCAGTGCCTTGATTTCATTAATAGCCTTCTCTCTGTCACTCCATGCGAATCGTATTAGCAATTTTAACATCCCTTGACTGGATAGGGCTGTATGTTCTGCCCATAATTCCAACAGTCGGGGATCGGGGTTTTCATATGCCGGGACCGTGTAGATTCTAAGACCTCTCGGCACCCTGTTCACATCCACGTAGCTTTGTAGGGAGGTGGCTTCCCACCATTTTCTTGTCTCTCTTTCACGCAATCTTTCCAGTTTAATAAACAAATTTGTCAGTGTATCTTTGTCATTCTGGTTTGTCTTCCCATTGGGTTTGGCACCCTCTGTCTCTTTCTGGCGTTTTTGGAACATGCCACTCGCCGCTTCCTGCCGAGCCTTGTCACCAAACATTTCATCCTCCATAGTCTGGTATTTACTGTACACACTTTCCCTTCGCCTTGCGTCTCACCATAAACATTCAGCACTCGATCTTACCCGGTCGCGAAGCCTCGCTGTGTCGGGTTTCTTCTTGCGTGGTCTTCGGTATTGCTTGCTTGTGTGAGCGCGGTGCCCCGTATTCGTATTTCCGCTCCGTTGCACCAAAATCCGGGTCACTCGCAGGCGGGTGCCTCTCGTGGCGGCGCCCCACGTGATAAATCACAGCTCAAGTTTCTTTCGCATCCAAGGAAAGAAATTCCGGCACTCACAGGGAAAGTGTTCAGTATGTTTTTAATCGCTCAGCAGACAAACGCGTTTCGGTATTCCTTCGTCAGTGTCTACCATTGACACGGAAAGAAGCGTACTTAAAAAGGTTTTCATTACGTTTGTGCATGCACATAGAAAGAGGACTGACGTTTTACCTCCGTGAGAAACGCTATTTACATAGTGGATTACTTTTCACTTCAACATTTCAGTATTCGCAATCATAAAGGCATTAAATTACGTTGCAATTATTAAGGCATTTTGTATTTTATGATTTACCAACAATTCAACATACAAGTGTAAAGTATATTTGCCTTTGTTGTGCGGTGTGTTGCCCAAGATACATAAAGATAGCAAGAACCCCCCTGGTAGACCAATAGTCTCCTCTATAGGAAGTGTATCTGAGAATATGTCTATTTTCATTGACCATTTTCTTTTTCAGAGTGTTCTCCAGCTTAAATCGTATATCAGAGACACTAAAGACTTTGTGAACAAGATTGAAAATGTAAAATGTAACCCCTCGTGCATTTTAATAACTATGGACATTACCAGTCTGTACACGAGTATTGATCACAAACAGGGATTACTTGCAATGAAACATTATCTTGACAAGAGACCCATGAAGTTCAGCAAACATAGCCAAATGCTGCTGGAATTCATTGAATACTGTCTCTTCAACAACATTTTCCTGTTCCAAGGACAAATGTACAGGCAGGTCACTGGGACGGCGATGGGAACCTGCTTCGCCCCCAGCTACGCGAATTTATTCGTGGGCTGGTGGGAGGAGCAGGTGACCCAAAGCCCTGGGTTCCAAAAATGGGCAGAAAATCTGAAAGTCTGGTATAGGTACATTGACGACCTTTTCTTAGTATGGGAGGGATCTGTAACTTCAGCAGAAGAGTTTGTAGCATTTTTAAATTGTAACAACTTGAATTTAAAATTCACTGCAGACATTAATGCATCCACAGTGAACTATCTGGACTTGAGAGTTAACTTGAATGGTGAGACAATTGAGACCGAACTGTTTAGAAAAATAACAGCTGGCAACTCGGTTTTACATGCCGGAAGCAGCCATCCCCCGACCCTAGTCAGAAGTATCCCTTACGGAGAACTTCTTAGGATTAAGAGAAATTGCTCCAAAGAGACAGACTTTGCAAAAGCTGCAAAAGAAAGTATCATCAGATTCCAAGCTAGAGGATATGACAATATCCTGCTTGAAAATACTCTGAGAAGAGTGGAACGAATCCCTCGAAACCAACTCCTGAAAGAACAAACTAGGAAATCAGAAAATGATGGGAAATTTAGGTTTATAACTACCTTCTCAGAAGATTCCAATCATCTGAGAACCATCCTAAAGAGGAGTTGGCATATCCTGAAAACGGATCAGGTTATCGGAAAAGAAATTCCAACTTTTCCTTTAATAACTTTCAGGAAAGGAAGATCCATTAGGGACAAAATTGTACACAGCCACTTACCTGAGAAAATCACAGTGACAGGCAGAATTAAAGATATGCCGGGTTTTTACCCTTGCGGCAAATGCAAAGCCTGCGAGAAAAGCAAGAGAAGAACAACTTTTGAAATACCTGGGTCAGGACACAGTAAGAAAATATCCAAGTTTCTCACCTGTAATACCACATATGTCATTTACTGCCTATTGTGCCCATGTGGATTAAAGTACATAGGCAGCACAGTGAAAAATGTCAAGTTACGGATATTGGAGCACCAACGTGCAATCATGAATAAGGATTTTAACTACCCCGTAGCCAAACACTTTGCTCTCAAACACAATAGCAATAGGGAACTCCTACAATTTTTTGCGCTAGATCACATACCAGTAGACCCAAGGGGTGGAGACAGATTGCGGAAATTAAGAAGACTAGAATCCCGCTACATAATTGACCTCCAAACTAAGGCCCTCCTGGGACTGAATAGAAATGAAGAATTGTCCTCCCACCTGGGTAAAGCTTAAACTCTGTAAATACGAGATCCATTATACCCCGTGAGCAATGCCGATCCACGGCTGAATAACGCACACCGCACAACAAAGGCAAATATACTTTACACTTGTATGTTGAATTGTTGGTAAATCATAAAATACAAAATGCCTTAATAATTGCAACGTAATTTAATGCCTTTATGATTGCGAATACTGAAATGTTGAAGTGAAAAGTAATCCACTATGTAAATAGCGTTTCTCACGGAGGTAAAACGTCAGTCCTCTTTCTATGTGCATGCACAAACGTAATGAAAACCTTTTTAAGTACGCTTCCTTCCGTGTCAATGGTAGACACTGACGAAGGAATACCGAAACGCGTTTGTCTGCTGAGCGATTAAAAACATACTGAACACTTTCCCTGTGAGTGCCGGAATTTCTTTCCCTGGACGCGAAAGAAACTTGAGCTGTGATATATATATATATATATATATATATATATATATATATATATATATATAAATATTAGCAATGCTCCATAACAGTCGTGCTGCTGTGCAGCATAGATAAATATCATTTCCAAAGCCAAAAGGTCTCATTGGTGACACCTATTGACTTTGCCACTGCCTGTCATTCCATACCAACATCTGATTTTAATCTTTCATCTGTGAAAGTACATGTGGTTTCCCTCATATGCTGAGAGAAAAAAGGACATCTCATCCATGTTTTTTTTCACTTTCCCTGTGGTCAAAAAGCATCTGAAAAGTCCTTTGGAAGGTTTTATATTCTATTGTACATCGTTTTACTCCTTGTCAACTAAGCATGTACCCATCTTAGAAACAAGTAGTCAAATGTAATATCCAACTTATGCCATAGAAAAGTCGTTTTCCTGGTGGCCACCACTTTGACTAGAAGAGTGGGCAAGCTCGAAGCTGTCTGCACAGAATGATAATGCATAATGTTTCATAATAATCACACAGTATCTTAAAGAACCCATCCTTTCTTCCTTTGGAAGGTTACCAATAAACAATAGCCTTCCAATATTCTCGCCAAACCATGTTCACCGGCAGAAAGGTTATTTTTTTTCATAAATTGTTCCTTCGTTCATAAACAAATATTTACATTATCATATGTCTATCACCTTAAATAACGGGCCGGTACCTTAAATAACGGGCCGGTTCGCATAGCTAGCAATTCCTCCAAGCAGACCATAGCTTGTGAACAGTGTCTTGATAACATCCATGCCACTAAAGATTGCTACATTGCCAGATAAACTGATGCCCTGTTCTAGCTGACAGAAAGCAGCTGTTTTGCTCTCTTGAGCATTGTCTTCCATCCAGAACACCTATCCGTATCCAGTATCTTGACTTATGGTTTCTAGGTAAGAAAGAAAAGTGACTGGAGAGATACTTACATTAATCTTAGCGGTGTTTCGGTTGCAATCCAGCCCATCAATGTTGAATGCCCTAAGTACAACTGGTATGCCCAGACTTGCATCCTGTGCTCTTGGATTCAAGCTGTAGCTAGCCTAGTAGGCCCAATAAAAAGTTTGCTGTTGCTAATGTTCTCGTCTGAAGGGTGCTTTGTTTGCCAGGACTGTC
Organism: Lissotriton vulgaris; assembly: GCF_964263255.1. Taxonomy (NCBI): domain Eukaryota; kingdom Metazoa; phylum Chordata; class Amphibia; order Caudata; family Salamandridae; genus Lissotriton; species Lissotriton vulgaris. The sequence goes on along the minus strand of NC_141685.1, from coordinate 1,347,227,735 downwards.
TGGCCTGTTACTGTTGGGGCAGTATCTCATCCGATTTGTATGTGCTGGTGTCTTTTTGGAGTGGCAAAGGGCAATGGTTCCCAAACTTTTGCCTCCTGAGGACCCCCAATAAGTCACTACTTGAAGCCGGGGACCCCCAAGCAATTTGTACTTTTGAAATTTCAAACATTAAAACAGAAGTCCGTGAAAAATACACAAACAAGTGTATACCAAACATACTCCAATAGCTAAAGATTTTAATATTTTATATTGAAAACATTTAAAGATTTTAATGGGAAGGTTGGTAACTGCACTTCGGTGACTAACTGTTCGATGTTTGCTTTTATTTTGCGGTGTGAGGCTCCTGCTTCTGCCAGGGCAGTACTGGAAACCCAAGGCAGCCCTGGCAAATGCCACTGTGCGCACCAAGTGTAGCGAGTGAGCCTGACCACTACAAAGGGAGCTTTGGGGTGCTGTCCTCCCCAATACAATTTGGAAAAAATTGTGCATTTAACATTTGTCATTATATATTGAATTGTATTCGCTTTTAAAGCATAGTAAATGATGACCTTACTCTGCAGCAGGATACAACAAACTTTTGTTGGGGCTCCTCAATGGTTCCCTTACTATCACCCTCCAACAGTGCTTCTTATCTCTCCATAGCTCCTCTGTCACATGTATTGCATTTGTTTCATAGCATCTCTCATACCATTGTAGGGCAGGTACAATGAATCATACATGTGCAAATCGGTGTATAGAAAATGTTACTTAAGGCAAAGGGGTCTTCAAGGTGTGGGATTTATGTCATCTATACTTGTAGGCATTGTTTTAAGAGTGCTTGGTCTGGAGAAGCACAAACTCAGAATTCAGAACATACCAGTGGTTCGCATTGATGTTAATAATAAGAATTTATTTCTACCCAAATAAACTTTTATTAGCAGCATCAGGATAATGGAAGAGAGAAAACAAAATTTACTACCTTGTACCATGCAGTTTGAATGCGGCTCTTGTATGGCAGTTCATAGCTCACCTTGCTAGTTTACGATTGTAACTTATGAACTGCGCAGTAATAACAGCAGCTTTGTGACAAAAGCCGTAACCCACTGAGCTAAGCACATAAAATATTGTTTTTTTTAAATGCATGTTACATGCTCTTTGCAGCAGACATATTAACTCTCTGCGCTTCCTTAGAGAAGTCAAAGCTGCCAATAGACAAAACTCCCATCTCTCTCTGCAGCAGGTACATTAATCATCGGAGATATTTTGACGCTTTTATTGTTGCTTTGAAAAATGCTGATTATACAAGGAACTTTGCAGTGCTTTAAAACTGCTGCCTGGGGACCCCCTGGGAATGTGTCATGGACCCCTAGGGGTCCAGGGACTCCAGTTTGGGAACCACTGGCATAGGGAGCAAAGAAAAATGTATTAGAACGTGGGAGGATGAATTATCAATGCCTGAAAATAATTCACGCATTTCCACCCATCACGTGTTTCTCTAGGTGAGACGTATATGCCTGTAGCAGTCCAGAATAGTCCAGAGTCGTCTTCAGGCAAAGAAATGAATCTCTGGGAAAATGACTAGATTTGTCCTTCTTGCCCTAAGAAGTGAAAGGATAAAGAGTGACATTCAGGCCCTTGGGTATGAGATTGAGCAACAACCTTGTACATACAACCGGATGTTTCCACTCTTAAATGTGTAACGCTATGGCGATTTTAAATTTACTTTAGTTTTCAGAACCGCTTTCATCCGGTGTACATTTATTGTTGGCCACCTGTACTCAAGATAATCTATTATGAAGTGTGCCAACTTCAGTAATGGATCAATCGTTGTCAGTTTGATCTAGGCCAAAGTAATTGCTTGATATGAAATACAACTACAAAGGGTTAATCTGTTGGAGTGATAGGTAATGTTTTTTATCATTAAGCAGTCTACTGTAGCTTTGAGATAAAGAAGAGATCCTGCACTCAATAATTTGTACTTGATAAAGAGGCTATGACGTGGGAGAGCTAGGGCAACAAACCATATCAGAATTTACATCTTGCCCTTTGACAGATGGATGCTGTTTGTGCCTTGGCATTTTATAACTTGCTGAATAAGGTGAAATCCACTGATGCTGCAGAGGAGAACCTTTCCTTATTGGCTGAAGAGAAGGCAAATGGAGTGCTTGTCCGATATTAATACCAGAGTTGTTAAAGGGTCTCACTGTGTTCAGACATATTCCTGACTTCTATGTATGAAGCAATGAAGGACAAATTAATCTTCTATTTCACTGCAAATCATCGAAAATGTTTTCACCATCAACGGATAGGGTGCTTCAAATGTTTAATAGTGTAATGGTCTCTGCAAAGTTTTTGAGTTTGGAGAGTGGGGCTGTATCTTCAGTTTTCCTTAATTTATGTAAAGCATATGGCCGACAATTTCTCCATTAATCCCACCTTTTGTACTGGAGTTGAAGTCTGCCGGGATGTACGCATACGGTATTTATATACCAGAAATCTAGCTGAAAGGCAATTGAGTACTGAGGTGGAGGAACAATCTGAGAGTGGGTCAAGGCAATTGCTGCTGGGTTCTGAGAAGCAAAATTGCCTGTTTACTATGTTACTCTGTTGCTTTAGTGTTATTCAAAGAGGTGCATCATTTTTTTTCTAAACTGAAAAAGTATAGTGATAATACTGGTCACTATATTGATGTTGCTTCATATACTGGGCATTTATTTGGAAAAGGATAGTTACCCATTTGTTTTCTTTTTTGCACGTAATTCTTGCCATTCTGGAAGCATATGTATTGAGAGCCACCAGAGATGGCCAGCTTGTCAGCTTGGAGCAGATGATGTTTGTAGTGACTTTGCAGATTGTGCAGGTGTCCTTTAGTAGCGTGGTTCATATTGGTCCTTGAGGTATTTTACAGCGTGCTGGATTCCTTAACAAGGGACCAGGGTGTAATCCTGGAGATTGTGGAACAGGGTGTTTCTGAAATCCAGATGAGGAGCACAAGGGTTTGAATGACTGTTCCTAAATCACTTTCGGATCTAAATAGTTTCACTTTCTTCAGTAGAGAAAGTTTTATTTTTTTAGCTGTGTTTTCCTTGAGGAGGAAGTTTGTGTCAAAGGTGTATCTGAGTGACTTGGTGTTGATTAAAAAGTTGCCATTGAAGTTTCGTTATTTTCAACCAGAGTGGAGTGTTGACTGTTTTGATGGTGAATTAAATTAATTTGATTTTGGTGTGGTAACAATTAAGGTAGCTGCTGGCATCTATATCTTGGATGTCTGGAGTGGAAGAAACTGCCATGGAGTGTTGTCTCATTGGCATATTGATATGATATTGATGCTGTTATTGGTTCGTAGAGTTCTCAGGGGTCCATGTCAAGGTTGAGGATAACCCTGGGGGCTCAGCAAGAGAGTGGGAGCTTCCTGGATCTGGTAGAAACCATGCAAACAAGCTAATGTTTGTTTGAGATGTAGGGGGATAACCCATGGAAGATGCCAGAAAATCTCATCCTAGACTTCACAGTCTGGTTGTATTTGTGAGTGTGGTTGATGTTTGCATAAGTAGCTTATATGTCAAGCATTATCAGGAGGCAGAAGTGGTCAAGCGTAAGTTGCCCATATTTGTAGGTTATCTGTGTTTCCATGCTGGCTAATCCTTTTGTTTCTTTTCTACTTATGACGCATATTGCAAAAACTCATAATTCTCATAGAAATGATTAACATCAAAACTAACTTAAAACAAAGTTGAATGTATGGCCCAGTCATTTAAAGATGGCCACCACGCAATGATCAAAAGTCCTTCAATTGTTTCTATGATAGGACCGACTCTAGCATAGAGGTAGGACTATAGTCCAGACATTCAAAGATGGACACCATGCAATGATCGAAAGTCCTTCAATTGTTTTTACGATATGATCGACTCTATTATAGAGGTAGGACTAAGAGCACGACGAAGATACGAAGCTTTCGAGCACAGAACCCCGCAAGACGAAGCTTGTAGCACACAACCCGGTAAGACGCGAGTGCGCTGCTCGAAAACGATAAGATGTCTTCAGACATTTTAGTTGAGCTTAAAATTACAACCTTGTAACACACGGTTGTATTTCTACAGGCCAAGAACTCCAACAAACTCTGCGGAACCGAAGCTTTGTTGCCTAGGAACGCAGGTAAAAACCTTCAGACAAATGACGCCACCAATTTTTGATTTGTTAACGTACGTGATTATAGGTAGCGTTTCTGTTTTTTAGTAAAACCGAACTAAAATAGCGTCTTCAACTTTTGAACAGGTTGTTGCAGACTGGCCAAGCAAAAGAATACAAAGGCGCAATTAAAACTTCGTAAAGAGGTAAATTATGGTGTATAACGCAAATGTGCGAACTAGGTATGCTTTGCACATACCTAGAATGTAATTAGGTTCTTTTTTTCACCAGAAATTATTTGTTGTCCCGGAGCACAGAAGCGAGTGAGAAGCAGCACTTATAGACTCGCAGGTAACCGCAAAGGTCGAGAATTGACCGCGTGTTAACATTAAGGTTTTGTATATAATGTAGTAAGTTACCTCACATTTACCTTTCGTTTTTCTATAGACAATTGGTTCCTCACCGTGAACAACCTCATAATAACGGTAGGCAGGCTGAGTAAAAGTCTAGCGCTCAACTAGAAACACGCTTTAAGCAAACTTGAGTAAATACAATTTATTCCTTGTCACAGATTCATTAACAACTTCCATTGTAATATAGTAGGAGATAACATTTCAAGATACGTGAGCTTAACTCATTTAAATGATAATAATGATAAATATCAAATAACTGTGAAACCTCTAAGCATCGAGAGTAATGATTTTTCTTGTTCTCTTTCTTTCTTTTTTCTATTTCTCCCTACTAATTCGTTTCCATCATGTTTGTCTTTGACAGACCCCTGAAGAAGGGGCCGCAAGGTCCCGAAATGCATTGGGTTGATGTATTTTATACTGTATATTTTTGGTTGATTAACTGAATGTGTTGAAGTTTATTTTGAGTTATGGAGAAAAATGTATGCAATGTTTGGAATATGATTGATATACTGATGCAATACATCGTATGAACAATAGATTAAACAAGAAATGAAATGTTAAAAGCTGATTAAGAGTTTACTCATTTAAGAGTGCACCCTAGAGTCCTGGTAGCCACTCAGGTGCCAGGCTAAATACATATGGCGCATGATATGAAGCATAATTGGTAGTTGTGCAATAGATGGTTGGTGGTAATGTGTGTTTTGTAGGATGCTTTTTGACGCAATACCATGAAGAAAATGTGAGGGATGGTTTACAAGACGGAGGATTCACAAGTACCAACGAGTTGGTTGATCTATGTAGTACACAAGTGTGTGATTTAGTTTGCAGCATGTGAGATTGCTTTCTGGGGCTGTTTTACCTGAAGTGACACTGGGTGCAATGTATGATGAATGCTTCTGCTTTCTGCTCCAACCTGGTGGAACTTTTATTTTAAAGAAGGGGCCGCATGTGCCGCCCCTTAATACAATAAAGCGGGTGCACATGTAGTGTTCTTATTTGCATGGGGTTTGGCCTTATGCAAATGAGGGAAACACTTTGCCTCTGCGGTCACGCCATATTATGGATGAGGCAAAGAGGCCGTCAGAGTGCACACTGACAGCACCCCACAAGGAGGTAGTTCTAGTCAGTAGGACCACTGTGGGTTTCCTTATTCAAGTGGAAAAGAGGGTTCCATGGATGCTTTGCTATCAGACATCCCTTGCGGCTGGTGGAGTCACTCACTCCATGAAAGACAGAGTGGCTGCTTCAACAGAGGGGCTCAGCATGTTACCAAGTGTGAATGAGAGGTTCCGACCTTTTATAGGAGTATCTCAAAAATAGTCGAATGATGCCTCGTTTTGACTATTGGCTTAGAGGAACAGCTGGGAGTTATTGCGAATAATTTTCCTGAATCCACAAAAAATAAGGGAAGAGAGATTGAGCCTTCCTGCTTTCTCACACTAATTATACTACTCACTTCATGAGGACTTGAAAATAAAGGTAATGAGCAACAAGAATGTTCATTTCCTTTTTTCTTTTCCTGCCCCGAATTTTGTGGAGCCCACCCCAGAGTTTTTTTTGTGAATGATTCGATCTAGTTTGTGTGGCAGGTAGTGATCATGATGAGCTTGTAAGGCTCACCCCTCACAAATTTGAAATGTTGTGTAGTATTCCAAACGGATTTAAAACATTTTTTTTAATAGAGCTAGATAATCTTAGTAGCTCTTGGTTCTTTCCCATCCACAGTAGCTGGAGTTTGAGACAATGCTATGGCAAGATAAAAAAAATATATAGATATAGAAATATATCTACAGATGTATATCTAGACTAGAGACGTGTTTCGGCTTCGAAGATCTATCTCTATCTCTCTATCTTCTTCATGGAAGTCCTGTTGAAGTGGGGTGTTAGTGTTCGTATATATTTATTTATTTTCTTGCCATAGCATTGCCTCAAACTCCAGCTAGTGTGGATGGGAAAGAGCACATTATGATTAGCAACGTAGACACTAACCTGCTAGGTAGGGAGCAGGAGAGATATTGAGGAGGGGAGTTCTCAGGAAGGATCAACTGGTGGAAGAAGATGATTGTCTCGATAGGGATGTCAAGGGTGAACAGGATGAGAATCCTGGTTTAACTAAGTAAAAGATGATTAGGTCAGGGTCTTTGGTAGTCTGGTGGCTGCCTCCTTGTTAGCCCGTCTTCTCAAGAGATTATGTGGTCTGTTCTCTCATACAGGCAGTGTCTAGTATACTAATACTCAAAAGTATGGCCAGGGGACTGCATGTGGCCCTCATGACCTTTGTGTTACCCCCTGGTCAACCGCAGCATTGGGTTGCTGTTTACTCAACTCGGCACTAACAATTAGAAAGATCTTAAATAAACGGGCATTCACTTATTTACAGGTTAACTGAATTTAAAAGAAAAGAGATAAATAAGGTGTGCTGCTTCACTTAACTTTAGGAAACGTATATTTTAAAAGAAGACTTGCAACAAACATGTCAAAATATGAAGTCTCTTCAGAATTAGAAAAGTGTATGTCATTAACACCAGAAGCATTTCCCCTTAGTACATCATATTATATCCATGCATTGAGAAGTATTTTTTCAAGTTATACTTTAGAGACATGAATTTAGAAACATTGACACTTCATCTAACATCTAGTAACAATACAAATAATGAACGAGGCAGCAAGTCAACTATGTGCTCCCTTTGTGTGGCCTGGGTTGCTATTCTACATGGACAACATTATAGTTTTGGCTACTGGAAAGGTGTGGCAGGGAAGGGCCAAATTAAGCAGCACAGTTGGATAAATTATGCAGCAAGAAAAAGCAAATTATGCAGCTTAATGTGATACATTTTGTGATAGTATTACTAAACTATTTTTCCACTTTTAGGTATAGCCTGGGCAGCGCATGTGCTGCGAGGCATGCTTTATTCAGGTAGGGACTTGAAGCTCCGCCCACTTCCCCGCCCATAGTTTTCATTGGCTTGTCATTGTCCACTGTACACTGTGCCTGTTCATTGGTCAATAGGCTTAGTAGTCCCTCCTTAGTACCACCTTGTCTCATTTTGTAACCTCATATGGCCACACCCCCTATTATGAGCGTTATTACTCGGTAGGCTTTAATTACAACCTCCCAGCACTATTTTTTCAAATAGCAATAGGGCTTGCATTTGCAGGTTTAATATATTGACATTGTAAATGATGCCTTTTATTTATCTGTTTTCAAAAACAAGGCATAGATAAAAGGTATTGTCATTTACAATGCCAATAGCTCTACCTCTTGTAAATGCAAGACCTATTACATTGCAAATACTTGTTAACACTGTCTAGGCATAGGCTGTACCTTCTTAATACACGTATAACACCCATATATAGCAGTAATCAGCAGAAAAGGGACCAGTCAACCTTTGCAAAGGGACTTCCTCTGATTCGTTTGAGCTAGAAACTCATTTTTTCATTCAAATATATAGATTATGCAGCAGATGATGGGTTAAATGGCAAATCCATAACTGAACGAAAAACGCTACAGCCACACAGTTGCATAATTCCAGTGGCCTTGATTGTAGTTAAATAAATGAAACACAATAGAAGTTTGTACAGTACAAATCCTGAAGTAATTTATTTCGAGATTATTTTATATGTGATAACGAAGAAAAAGGAGGTAAAGTAAAAAAAAAATGGAGGTAAAGTAAAGAAAATTGCCTATGTTCACACAATTTGGTCAAGTGAGGAAGCCAGGGTTGATCCCAGAATTTCTGGATGCACAATGTGCAAGTCCGCCTCAAGATTTACATGCTTCCCCTATGCCCCATTACCCAACACCCCCTCAACTAAATTACAAACTGCCATTGTGCTGCATCAATGCAGCCTTTGGTCACACCACAGGGCTAAGTTTTGGCCCCTGGGAAAATGTTTACTTGTACCCATCGTCTAGTAGATAGATTTACATGTGCCTGTCAGATGAAAAGGGTTGTGAAGAGTGAGACTCTGGCATTTTGGAAGACACTTAATTCTTGAAAAAGCGTAATCTTACATTGTCACATTGTGCCTTTTACTGCTTCAAAGTGCAAAATGTCAGGTCTGCGAATTGGCCGTGCAAACTCCGCACTAGCCATGGTAGCCATTCTAGGGGGTGGCAACAGGTCATCAGTAGGGGATGGCGCGAGGTTAATCCTTTCTCACGGCCTAGGACATCTCAGTCCCTGCCAGTAGAGGGAGAGCTGGACCGGGGGACTGCAAAGCAATCCAGGGGATGGAGGACCCATAGGAGCGGCCTCAGTGTCTGTCTCCCCGCCCTCCACCAACCGAGGAATGGCTGGGGAGAGCACTGGCGCCGACCGACGTCGAGGCAGCAGCTCGACGTCAAAAACCGCCGGGGGCGCCATGGTTGAGAGGGCCTCCAGCGCCGAACAGCGTCTGGACGGCGTTGGCTGCACATCGAATCCCCGAAGGAGCCACGTCCTGCCGGGCCAGCGTCTACATGACCTCCACCGAGGCAAAAACCTGTTGTGAGGATCGACATGGACTGCGGATCAACAGCAGCGCTGCCGGTGTAACCGGCATCGACACAGGGAGCCGCACAGGGCTGTGCGAAGACAAACTGGCAGGTGTGGACGTAGAAGGGGGAAGCCCCTCCGGCCCGTGCCCCGATGTCGCAGCGATTTCGGAACCGGAGTCTGGGTGCTTGACCGGTGCCTAGGGCGAACCCGTAGGCGAAGCTCCGATCTGAGCCCCTACCCCCTCTATGGGGCCCGCAGGCATGCCAGGGAGACGGGGTGGCTCAAAGATGGACAGTAAGGCCCGAGAATAGGCCTCCATCTGGGCTTTAGTCGCCTCAGTGCCAGGAAACGACGGGTAGGTGGGGGTCGACTCTTAAGGAGTCGTGTCAAGTAGAGACTGGGAACAACGGGCCCTGCCCTCGTGTGAGGTCGGCGACCTCCGAGACTACTTCCTGTGCTTAACTGTGGGAGAACGACGTCCGCGGGAACGACTCCGCGACCTGTCCCGATCCGGTCCAACAGCACGGGAAGGAGACCTGCGGCGTGCGGGGTTCTGAACGGGACATCCTGGCGCTCAGCAATTTCATGTGACTTTCCCGTAAAGACTTCGGTTTAAGCTGGTGGCAGGCGTAACACTCCTCGGAGTCGTGGTGCTCGCCCAGGCACCACATACAGATGGCGTGCGGATTTGTCGCTGACATCTGCCATGAGCAGGAGCCACACGTTTTAAAACCCGGAGGCATCACACTGTTCCCTGATGCCAAAGGGCGCCGAGAAGGCCTGAAAAGGCCAGAGGAACAGCTACTCCGGATCCGTGTTGTAACGCGGAAAAGAACAAAAACTGACGTCAGTGCTCCGGTTGGGACTTATATGGCTTCACTGACGTCACGTCCTTGGACAACGTCAGGGCGGAGCCATGCAGTGCTGTCTCCCGGTGCGCAGAGGTGCTGCTGCAAAAAGTTTTTCGTATCCAGTCTGACACCTGGGGATATTCTAAGTTAAGGAATTTGCGGCTACACAACGTCTCTACCAGATACATCGTTACAGAAGGTGAGTAACTCGTTCTTTTGTCAATGAGCTCCCTAGACCATTGAACTGTTGTTTACGTTCTCGTCCTTTAAGAATTCCTGAAAGAAATAACATCATCTTGGGGACACTCTGAAAGCTTCCCTGGGATTGCATTCAGCCCATTGCTTACCATTGTCTTTGTGTTTTGTGTGACTGAACTTTGCTTGCTTGCTTGCTTGCTTTCTGTTTTAGGCTGTCCAGCTTGAGTTTGTCCCTTATGTGGCCAACATCCTATTTAGTGTATCCTTCCACCAATGCTCAATTTCTGTGAACGGCCTTTAAATCTTTTTCTAATCTTTTAGAATTTGCTGTGCATTCAAAGACAGATGTCAAATGTCAGGCCCGTCTTCCGAGTGAACTTGGTGTTTAGTTCTCTTTCTCTGACTTCAAATTGAGGGTATTTCTATGACAGTGCTGGATAATGGTGGTGTGCTGGACAGAGGGCTGGCTGGTATTTCTTTTTTAGCATATACAACTTAAATACCTGTAAATGAGCTGTGCAGACATTTCAAAATATATCAGAATTGAAGAAGCACATCTTTGGTTAATTCTGAAGTGTGTTGGAGAAATAAATATTTTCATATGATATAAATAAATCATTACCGTGCAGTGGTTCCCAAACCTTTGACTCCTGAGGACCCCTATTGAGTCACTATTGGAAGCCTAGGACCCCCAAACAATTTGTCCGATTTTAAATTTCAAACATTAAAACAGTAGCTTGAAAAAAGTAAACACACACTTGTAGACACCAAACAAATACTGGAATCACTACGGATTTTAATATTTTATATAGAAAGAATGATCAAAAATCGAAATCTTTTAATGGGATGGTTAGTGCTGCATCCCGGCAACTAACTTTTCAATATTTGGTTATATTTCTCAGTATGGGGCTCCTGCCAGGGCCAGACTGGAAACCCAAATCATTGTATAGAAAATGTTATGTTATATAAGGCAAAAGGGACTTCAAAGTGTAGAATTCACGTCATCCATACTGGTGAGCATTTTTTAAGAGTGGTTGGTCTGGAGAAGCACAACATCTTGACACATAATGTAACATAGGGGTTAGCTTTGACTTTAATTATAAGTTTAATTCTACCCAAACAAACCTTTTTGGCCAAATGAGGATTATGAAAGACTGGGGGAAAAAGATAGCATACTAACTTGTACCATGCAGTTTGAATGCAGCTGTTTGATGGCAGATCATAGCTTCAGGTGCTAGATTATGATTGTAACTCATAAACTGCACAGTAACAAAAGAATCTCTGTGACAAAAGCAGTAACCCACTGAGCTATGCACATAAAGTACTGGATTTTTTTTAATACATGGTACACATTCTTTGCAGAAGGCATATTAACCCTCAGTGCTAGCTTAGATGAGTCAACCCTGCTACTGAACAAAACATGCATCCCTCTCCAGCAGGTCCATTAATCACTGGATGTTATCTTGACACTTTTATAGTTGCCCGAAAACTACAGATTATTCAAGGAACTTTGAAGTGCTTTCAAAACTGTTGCTTGTGGACCCCCTGGGAATGTGTCACGGACCCCTAGGGGTCCGCGGACCACAGTTTGGGAAACACTACAATAGAGAATAGTTCCACACGTTGTTTGTGCGTTGCATTGTGTTAGCAGTAAAACTGTATGTGCAAATGTAATGGTCATTTCAATTTAAGATGTGTTGTCTGTAATGGCAGTTCGCTACCACACCATATACTCCACTTTACCGCACTTCACTCTACTTTGAAACATTCTACTCTACGTCACTCCACTCTGCTGCACTCTACTTTGCACCATTCTACTCTACACCGCTATGCTTTATGCCACTCTACTCTAAACCACTGCACTCTGCCAATGCACTCCACATAACTTTACTGAAAACCAATGCATTCCACCCAGCTACTCTGTACCACTACACGCCACCATCCTCTACAACACTATACTGAACGCCACCGCATGCTACGCCACTTTACACCATTGCACTCAATGCCATGCTAATCTGCGCCGCGGCAAAGGCAGCACTGCACTCTGTGCCACTGCGCTCTACGCCAATTTACTCAAAACCAATGCGTTCTATGCCACTGCACTCGACACCAATCTACTCAAAACCAATGCACTCTATGCCAATCTACTCAGTATTTTACTCCGCTTTACTCTAGGACACTACTCCACTCTGACACTCCACTTCGATGCGGTACTCCATTAACCTTTACTCCACTCTGCCACTCCACAACACTACTCTGCCACTCCACAACACTACTCTGCCACTCCACAACACTACTCTGCCACTCCACAACACTACTCTGCCACTCCACAACACTCTCTGCCACTCCACAACACTACTCTATGCCACTCCCGCCATGCCACTCTGCAACACTATTATACTCTCTGACGCTCTGCAGCTCCTACCCCACTCCATGCCAATTTAGTCCACCCTATTCTATGACACTATTACACTCTACAACACTTTACTCCACTCTACTATAATTACTCTACGCCACTACATTGTACTACAATCTACTCTACGCCACTCAATCTACTCTACTCCACTTCAATCTACGCCACTCCACTCTACGCCACTCGGCTCTGACACTCTGCGCCACTCGGCTCTGACACTCTGCGCCACTCGGCTCTGACACTCTGCGCCACTCGGCTCTGACACTCTGCGCCACTCGGCTCTGACACTCTGCGCCACTCGGCTCTGACACTCTGCGCCACTCGGCTCTGACACTCTGCGCCACTCGGCTCTGACACTGCGCCACTCGGCTCTGACACTCTGCGCCACTCGGCTCTGACACTCTGCGCCACTCGGCTCTGACACTCTGCGCCACTCGGCTCTGACACTCTGCGCCACTCGGCTCTGACACTCTGCGCCACTCGGCTCTGACACTCTGCGCCACTCGGCTCTGACACTCTGCGCCACTCGGCTCTGACACTCTGCGCCACTCGGCTCTGACACTCTGCGCCACTCGGCTCTGACACTCTGCGCCACTCGGCTCTGACACTCTGCGCCACTCGGCTCTGACACTCTGCGCCACTCGGCTCTGACACTCTGCGCCACTCGGCTCTGACACTCTGCGCCACTCGGCTCTGACACTCTGCGCCGCTCGGCTCTGACACTCTGCGCCACTCGGCTCTGACACTCTGCGCCACTCGGCTCTGACACTCTGCGCCACTCGGCTCTGACACTCTGCGCCACTCGGCTCTGACACTCTGCGCCACTCGGCTCTGACACTCTGCGCCACTCGGCTCTGACACTCTGTGCCACTCGGCTCTGACACTCTGCGCCACTCGGCTCTGACACTCTGCGCCACTCGGCTCTGACACTCTGCGCCACTCGGCTCTGACACTCTGCGCCACTCGGCTCTGACACTCTGCGCCACTCGGCTCTGACACTCTGCGCCACTCGGCTCTGACACTCTGCGCCACTCGGCTCTGACACTCTGCGCCACTCGGCTCTGACACTCTGCGCCACTCGGCTCTGACACTCTGCGCCACTCGGCTCTGACACCCTGCGCCACTCGGCTCTGACACCCTGCGCCACTCCACTCCGACACCCTGCGCCACTCTCACACTCTAAGACATTCTATTCCCTCCCCAACATTACGCCACTTAACTCTATGCCACTCCTTAACACTCCACTTTGCGCCACTCTTCTCAACGCTACTAACTTTTAGCCATGCTGAACAGCAGACACGTTGGTAATGGCTAAAACATATTGGCAAAGCCAATAGCTCGTGCATAGGCGAAACTTATTGGCTTTCCAATGCTTGTTTTTATTCGTTACTGTAGACACAGGTACTGTAAGCAGGCTGACTTGACTTTTACTGATAGCAATTTGTGCCTCTTCAATAACAATCAGACTGGTGGGTACCCTGCCACCCATAGCAATGTAAGGTGAAGTAAAGCGTCATTATTTTCTTTTTTAGGTTTCTTGATATCTGGCTTTGTGCAGATTTCAAGAAGCGAGGAGCATGTTTTTGGGGCTTTGGTGGCGCCCAGAGGCAAGGAGCGATAAAGCAAATGAAACGCTTGAGGTCAGCCAGGGTTTGCCGGAGTTCCCTGCTCAGAAGCTGCCCTAGTCGAGGCCAGGTTTGGGCTAGAAGGGACCTCACCCTCTCTCTCTAGAGAGAGAGATGTCACAGCACCAGCTTCAGCTGCTGCTGCTCCGCAGCCTCTAATATATGCAAGGAGGAATCCCTAGAGTGCTGCCTTTGCTATTTAAAGACCCAAACCATTGTGCATGTAAGCTGGGGCAGGGGGAATCAATTCAAAGCATCGCTCAGACGTGCTTCTGCGACGGTGGGGGCTGGGCAGGCTCCGAAGCAGCATATCAGCCCAGCTAACGTGTTATTCAGTTGTTTGAAGCCGCGCGATATGAGATCCTTCCTGCGTTGGCACACAGCGTCGCCATTTTCCACACAAGTGAGCATATGGCGACGTTAGCTGTTTGACATGCGTACATTACCCCCCCAAGAACTACTGACCGCTCAAACGGGGTGGCTTTTACTTTCCAGGAACACACACACTCGTTTACTTCACCTCGTTGAGCTTGTCGATTAGGTTTGCAGCCTGCGAGACTTTCCGATGTGCAGAATTGCTAAGTAAGCCTTCTTCGAGGAACGATTGTGCTGCAGAATGCCAAAACTTTGCAAGTGTTCGGTGCTGTGCAGTGTTTAATCGTGATGTTTAACCAATGGCCAGCTTGCAGGCCTTTGCAAGCGAAGCCATGTCTTCTTGGTAAGTTTATAGCAGAGACGCCTGGTTGAAAAAGTATTCAATTACTATACTCACTCCGCATTCATTCAGGTTTGTGGTATTGGAATTGTTTCATGACGTCCTAGCAGTGGCATCATGCCTGTCCAGTTGTAGTGTACGAATTTCAATTTTCTCAGTTAACTCTATTTGAACCTGGTGACTGCTGCGCTCAGCTCACCAGTTACTCTTGTCCATGCCGTATGTTTTTTTTTTTTTTTATAAAGTAACTATTTTCCTTCTATTATGACTGTCCTCTTCAGCTGCTGACGAGCATGCTGAAACGCTGTGAGTCGGTACGACTCTATTGTGGCCTGCAAATCATGTAGAGTTTTCTGTCGAGAGCGATCACCAAGGCAAAGAAGCAGGGCAAGTGTTTGACGATTGATTGCATCTGCCAAACCTCTGCATCATGAATTTGGCAAAGCCGATTGGGATCCAGTCCCATGTTTAAGGGTCATGTACAGGATCTTTTAGAGGCTTTTCATTTAACTGATATCTGCCCTCTTTTGTTTGAGCCTGGGAGCCAACGCCTTAATGCAAGCATGGAAAATGACTCCCATGGCTTCCCCGGGTTGGTATTTAAATAGACATAACTAGGGTGCACTGGACCCCTCATAACACTGAACTCTGATATAATCAGTGGCCGCTGCAATTAACAAAGGGTGGGTGGGGGGAAGGGGACGTTAATAATAATTTAAAAAACGTACCTGCACCACCGGCTGCCTCCTGCGTCGCTCCTGCTAGCCTCTTCCTGGGTACCAGAAGCCCCTGGGACAGACTCTCAGCCTAGCGCAGGGATTGGTCTAAGCGGGCTTAAAAGATGCCCGTACTCAGACCAGGGTATCTGTATTTGTCCAGTCCAGCTGCACTCAGCAGCCGAGCTGGAGAAACCCCCACAGTCTGTGGGGGTTTCTGCAGCTCGGCTGCTGAGTGCAGCTGGACTGGACAAATCGAAGTGCGCATGTGTGTTTTGGTCGGCCTGAGACGGCCAGCCAAACACTCATGAGTACTCCACCACCCTCCCATGCACAAGCTGGCAAACGAAAAATAAAACTATGCTAGAGAATAGTTTTATTTTTTGTTTGCTGGCTCTGTGCCAGGCAGTGGGGCGATGCTCCTCCGCCATTACGTAGTAATTGGATGTAATTGCACGTGCTGCACTAATATCTGCACCTCAGCAAACGGGACTCCAAGTTATACATGTTGTTCCTTCTTTCCTCCTATCTATATCCCTCTTTTCATTCAGTCATGTCATTTAATAACACCTTTTCCTTGTTGCTGATTTTTTAAGTATTTTTTTGACCAAGCTTATAGACTTCTGCGAATTGTTTCTGACATCAACTTATCAGCTGGCTGGTCGACTTTTAAAGCTATTTGAGACATGTTATTGAGCGGATCATGGGCCACTGACTCCTGTAGAATACAGAAGTGAGGATGCACACTAACAACCTCCTCCTACAGTATAATAAGGAGGACCAGAGTCCGGCTGAGAGTCCACTCTTCCATGGGAGCCATATCTTAAATTAGATAGGGTTGTACATCAAGTTATAGAGGGAAAACCTGACGTGATCTCACCAGTAGGAGGTCTTGATAAGTACAGCACCATTTAAATGTAGGGGTGATGGAGACATCTAGCTGCAGGTTCCTTTTCTCGGAATCCTCCCCAGATGGCAGACTGGATCCAGATATTTTTTTCAGCAGTACTGGTGCACGTTGGTAGAGGGTGTTGAGTGACTCCTCAGTGATGTTGTCTCCCAAATGTGACGTCAACTGAGTGGAGTCGACGTAAGACCCCCCACAACCGTGCTGATGTCAGTTCCTTCTTTTCCATGCTACCAATGCGGATCCGCTTTACAGTTCCTCCGGCCGTTTTTCAGTCTACTTGACGTTTTTTCATTGGAGCAGTTTGCCCTTTTTTTACCCTTCAGTGTCCTCTGGGCTTAAGCCTTGTGAGTCCTGTGGACAACAAATGTCCGCCACTCACCCTCACTTGGTTTGCATGTGGTGCCTGGGTGAGCACCATGACTCCGAAGTGTACGACTCCTGTTGTCAGCTCTGACGAAAGTGTGCAGGGAACGTCGCATTAAGCTCTTTGCGGCGCAATGCCGGTCATAGAATTCTTCTCGTCATCCTCTGTCACCTACACACTTACTGACCAACCGCACGTTTGCGCTAGGATCCTTTCCCGTGGGTGCCATTCTCTTTCGACGTCCGGAGAGAAGTCTCGGCGTTGGCGGTCGAAGTAGCTGTTAATCCCGCCTTCGTCACCTAGCGCTGGTCCGCGCTCTTCTGTTGAAGTGTCGAGGCATGAGTGTGCCCGTGTCTCCCCACCTATCCTGGTGCCGGGGTGTCTTTGACCCAAATGAGGCAATATTCTTACTCTTTTCATTCTATTCTTGGGTCGTCCTCTACCTCTGGAGCACCATCTGGCCCCATGGAAGTGCATGAGGTTGTGCCTATGACCTCACCAGCGGGTTCTCCCCCAACTTCAGGTCAGCCAACTGTATCTGACACCTTAGCGACGCCGATGCACAGCCCGTCGAGGCTCCCACCTTCGGCTCCTGCTTCTTGTCTGCCGTCTCAAATGTCAGCATCAGGCCTTTGTCTGCTGCCTCCAATAGTGGAGCCATCGGCGCTCATTCTGATGTTGAAGTGTTGCCTTCTTTGCGTCTACCAGCGTCGGTTATGGCATCTGTTACAGTGCCGATGGAGCCGACTGTCTCAGGCTCCCTTCCTATAGTTTTTCCTTGTGAGGACCATGGTTGTGGAAGTACTATAGATGGTGTGTTATGTTTCCCTCCCATTTTGCGCACTCTTCCACCTCCTATGCAGTCTAGCTGGTTACTTGATTTGGGAGACACCAGTAGCTTAGAATCTTCTCCGGCCCCTGGTCTCCTACTGGTTTGGCTACAGAGGTGAGGTCCACTTTGGTGGACATGCTCAGTCGACTTTCGGTCATACTGGATTTGCAGCTTTCTTCTGTGTAATTGCCAACAGACCCTGTAATTGTCATTCTACATCCTGACCAGTCTAATGTTGAGCCTGTACTTCCTTATAGTGACTGTCTTTTCGATATCCTGCTCTGTGCTTGGGCTAAACCTGAAACTGGGCTACCTGTAGATCACTCTATTTCTGTCAGGCATCTTCCGGCCCGGGGGATCCCTCCTGTCTTCTCAGACATCCCTCTTCTAGGAGCTTTGTGGTTCAGGCTGCTTTGGCTACCCAAAATATTGATTTGCTCCCTTCTGTATCTCCAGAAAAGGGCAGCAAATTTGGTGCTTGCAGTAGGCCTATTTTATCTTCTAGCTCTGCGTTCTCTGAATACTTCTTGTGTCCTCGCCTTCTTCACCCACACCTCGTGGGACTCGGTGGCATGCCTCTTGCCCTCCCTTCCATAAGAAGACCAGAATACTTTGGTTCTCTTGGTACGAGATGGGCAGCAAGCTGCAAATCTTAGCGTCCGCTGTGGTATGGACCCCACTGATTCTGTTGGTCCGGCTAAGGCCTCTTCTGTAACTCTACATTGGTGTGCATGGTTGCGTTCTTTCAGGTTTTCGGAGGCTGTTCAAACTATTTTAATTGACATGCCTTTTGATGGCATCTCACTTTTTGGTGGGCATGCCGTCTCCGCTTTGTCGGTTCAGGTATAGTCATGGTGGTACAGAGTCTTAACTCTGTTGTTGTACTAGGGTTGTCTGAGACAGTTTTTCCCCTTGTTTTGACTCTTGTCTGCCTTCATAGGGCAGAATACTCTCTCCCTTCCAAGGTTACACTCGGTGTGGTGCTCCTGCTTTCTGGACGTACATTTTATATGATATCTCCGGTCAGTGACCAATTTTGTTTCCAGCCATCTGGAACATATTTTTCTTTGCAGTCTTGTAACATTCGGTTCTTTCAACTTCTATTTGCCGCTTGATTTTTCCTACCTGAATACTTACTCTGTGGCAGGTATTCTGTTTGTTGTGTGGATTCACTACAGCCTTTTTCTCTATTTTCGGGGATCTAATTTTGTATGCCTTAGGCATTTTGTGAGTTATCTAAGCATATGGGGACTTTGACTTAATCTTTTCCCTGACCCCTCCATCTGGGTTTTACTGGTACCACAGGCAGGCACACTGTTGGTCTGGTTTACTTTTGTTCCGGTCTTGAGCCCTCTTAAGTGTAGACCTTCTCTTGGTCTGTTTTGCTCTGTGGGAAACATGGTTTTTCACCTACTCCTATATTGCGTTTCTATTGGTTCAGGCTGGATTCCACATCTCTAACTCCCTAATGCTCTTGTGGTATTAGCATCTTTTTGGCATATTATTTCGAATTGTGCCTGGGCACTGCTTTCTTGTGTAGCCCCTTTTGCACTTTATCGTTCTCCTGATGCTGTTTATCTTCCACAGTCTGGTGTTCTTGTATGTGTTTTTACCCTTTTGGTGCTCCACCTACCTACTTCGGGTACAGCTGCTGCTGTTGCCTCCTGTTGTGGGGTTTTATACGTAATCTGCCATTGCACCATGGGGTGGCTGTTGTGTCCTTTCAATTTTCTTCACCTGGGCTCCAGTCCCCTTGTTTGGTTTCTTGTCTGGTGTCCTTGTTTCACAAGAGACTGGGTTTTCCCTGTCTTTCCTCTATCTTCCTCCCGCCTTCATGACATCCCCTTTTCTACTGGAGAGGTTCCATTTAACCCCCTTCTTTGGTGGGGGTATTTCATGACTTTTTTTGTGTGGAATATCCCATCTTTCCTGAAGTTTCCATGGAGCTATTTTTAAGGTCCTTACCTGTTCTCCTGCTTCAATAAGTTGGACAATATGTGATTGTCATAATACACTATCTGTTGCCCTTAGATTCCCCAGCCCTCGTTTCCACTATCAGTTTTCTTCTTCTCTTTCATGGTGGACTTTCCAAATGCTGTTTATTCCTTGCTTCTCCTACTACTGCCTGCAGGCATCCTTCCTCAGTTGGTGGGAGTTGGTTCTTGGCCGGTTGCCCATGTTTTCCTGTAGTGGGCGATGCCTTCCATTTCCTATACTTACGTGGCACTGTGTTGCGGTTTCCCAGCATTGTCTTTTTGTCTCTACCTTGGTTCCTGTCGTAACTTCTTCGTCCTTCCTTCGTTACCTCTGTTCTCGAAGTGTCCCTCGTTCCTCCTCTTCTCATCCTCCCGCTCACTGGCAGAGGACGAGGGTTACTCTTGAAGGAGTGGATATACTTTTGCTGTACCCTGTGTTACTTGTGTGTCTATGGGAATTTCGATGCTTTTTATATGCATTTTTAGCCTTATTTACATTTATTATTGGATGTCTCTGCATGTATGTACCTTTCTCTTGAGATGATATCTTGTACGTCTTACTTCAGGTGTGTGTATATATGTGTATATATGTGTATATATGTGTATATATGTGTATATATGTGTATATATGTGTATATATGTGTATATATGTGTGTGTGTGTGTGTGTGTGTGTGTGTGTGTGTGTGTGTGTGTGTATATATGTGTATATGTATACGTATATGTATGTATATATAGGTATGTATTCATATATATGTATGTTTAACCCCTTCACAGCTGGGCGGCACGCACAGCACCCCTGTGCTCATGACAAACTCAGCTCGTCATGAGCCACGGTGGTCGTGTGCTCATGACAAGCTGAGCTCGTCATGACCACACCAGTTTCTTTAGAATGCTTGCACAGCAGGGGAATTTGCCCAGCTTGTGAGCGTTCTAACGATCATGACTAGCTCAGCTCGTCATGAGCACACGAGCACCGTGGCTCATGACGAGCTGAGCTGATATATATATATATATATATCTACTGGCGGTTGCCATTAGGTAGTTAAAGTTAGGATTATTTTCAATGGGAAAATTGCAACATTCTATTGGGAATAACTTAGGCGCCGGTTGAGGAATCTGCCTGAAAATTTCCTCAAATTTGCCTCGCGGCGTTCCGCTCCTTCCCTGGAAGTTTGGGGGGGATTCGTCAAGCGGGGGCCGAGATAAAAGGGGGGTCCCAAAATGTGTTTTCCCCATGTTAATTTCCATAGGGCGGTCGACCTCACTTTTAGCCTGAACGGCTGAATGGATTTCCACCAAACTTGGCAAAATTGTAGGGACTGGTAGCCCGATGTGCCTTTGCTATGTCTCAAGATATGTGCTCCAGTGGATTTTAAGTAATTTAGGTTAAAAAAAATATATATATCTGTAAGCGCGCCTCGGTGCGCGAACCAGCGCGCTACGCGAGTTCGCGCGCGGAAAGCTGATTGGCTCTCGGGTGTCTGTAAACATTCCAAACAGTCCGGTGCGGCCGCCATCTTGTGTCTCGGTAGGATCGAGACACAAGAGGTGGCAAAAACAAAGAGGGGAAATGACCAAAAGGGGGCAGGGTAGGCCCCCCCCCTGACCCCCTAGGTTTGATGTGGGGGCCATAAAAGGGCAAAAAAAGAATGACAGTTTTATAAAAATGTAGTTTTTTTTTATAAATTGGAGGTAGTTCTAAAAAGAACTGTTTTTTTATTCTTTTCTTTCGTTATATTTTATTTGAATATTTTTTACTTTTTTTGCCTTTTCTGAACAGTTTTATATTTTTTTGTATTTTTTATGGGGAGAAACAAAAAACAGGGAATTATAAACGGCTCAACTGGAGCAAAAAAAAACAGCAAAAAAATTAGGTATTCTTCGGGCACTTGTGGTTATCACCAGCAATGTTGATGAGTGTAATACTCTTCTCACCATAAGTAATGGTTTTGCCACAATATATACAAACTATTTTGAAACCACCAAACTTAGTTTGTATATTTTGAGCCATCTGACTTGCTTCTGGACCCGATGGAGTGGGTTCTTTGGTTGTTGAGGTGCTGGCAGACGATTGTGGAAGGTTTCTGCACAGTTCTCTCACCTCTGCTGCAGAATGGTTATTGGGGTGCAATCGTTGCATGTGCCGAATCATTGTGTGGTTTCCAAATGAATATTTTTTTGCAGGGTTCCCCCTGGATAGTACTGCGCCACAGATGAGACAAGTCACCTTTGCAGCGTTTACCTTCTTTGCACCCCTTGGGATTTCAAAAAACTCCCATATAAAGTGCTCCTTAGCTTTATATGGGGCTTTGTCTTCAGGCAGGAAATGCCTTGTCTGCCTTCTCTCCTCCTCCTCCTCCTCTTCTTCTTGACCACCAATGTGATGTTGTGGTGGTCCTTGTGGTGGTGGTGGTGGTGGTGGTGGTGCAGATGCTCCAGTTGCTGCTGCTACTGTAGCCATTTTAAAGTTCAAAATATTAGTCACAGATCTCCAAACAGGTCTTCCTCAGTCAAAGGACAAAGTCAGAATAAGGAAAAAAGGTGGGGGCTTTCATCATTTGGAAACCAAAAGTGTTCTGAACCAATAAGTGTTATTTTCAGGTCACATGACCTGACGCGCTTACGCTAAGTGCCCCGGGGTGCGCCCGGGGGCACGTAGCGTAAGCGCGTTAGGGCGCGCCCTGGGGCGCTTACGTAGCGCGATCGTATGTGCTCCGGCGCTTCCGGGTGCGCTTACGCCGTGCGTCATAACACGCATCACGCTGGTACGCGATACGTCACGATCATGTTTTCGTTCGCGGCAATAGCGCAAACGGGGCGCTCACCGGTACGCGAACCGGTGCGCGGCAAAACAGCGCTTACCGGTAAGCGCATCGGTATGCGCCCCGGGACCGCTCCGGGGAAAAAAAAAATAATATAGTATTATAAAAATATACAATATAGGATTCATTTTAATAAAATTTTACATTTCATAGCTATAGAAATCTGCTATTAAAAAACCTTTGAAATTCACTGAAAAAACCATAGGTTTCACAACAGTTATAGTTAGGAATTAGCATTTAAAAAACCTTTGAAATTCACTGAAAAAGCCATAGGTTTCACACCAGTTATAGTTAGGAATTAGCATTTAAAAAACCTTTGAAATTAACTGAAAAAACCATAGGTTTCACACCAGTTATAGTTAGGAATTAGCATTTAAAAAACCTTTGAAATTCACTGAAAAAACCATAGGTTTCACACCAGTTATAGTTAGCTGGAAATTTTACTCTCATAAAACCATTGAAATTCCCACGTTATAGTTAGTTGGACTCACTATAACTTGCGCGCCTGCAATGCACTGCTGATGTTACATATTACATCACTCATGACATGGTCAGTGACATCACTCATGACATCACTGATGACACCAGCATGGGTGAACAGGGTACTCCCTAAAATACTTTCAGGTCTAGAGGAGGGTGTGGCAAACCAACAACAAGAAATGGGGGACCTCTATTCTGACCTATATTTCTTTACACATGAGTATTAAAGTTTCTTCAAAATTACATACAGGATGCTACAAGAAACATGAATTCATTCACTTAGTATTTGTATTTTATTTCTTTCATTTCTTTTCTATAATTTTCATAAGTTTATTTTTTTCTCATTTTTTAGTGATTATTTTATCAAATTTACAATACAGTGACATGGTAACATATGTACAAATCAGTTTAAAATGCAAGGTTAAATCATGTCTTGACAGAAACCCCTAAACATTACATATAAGGTTACTCTCACTCATACCAACATTCATACATACTCAATCTTTCATACTGATTGTCCTGGCATTACTAACACAACAAACAACAATGGAAAAAGTGAAAAACAAATAATATGTCCTATAACAGACTCCTCAAGATGTTGCTACAACCCGTAGTCTTTAAGTCTTTCTTTTTATTTTTTTTACATCACAATAAATAATGAAAGAAATAAAATACAAATTAGCAGTAAGGTGGTAGTGTGTGTATAGCTGTATATGCAAATAAATGGATGGTCAAAGGTTTATTTGCTTGTGTGAGTATGTGTGTGAGTAACTTTTGGATGACTGTCGGTGTGTAACAGGATGTATAGGTGTTTCACTACATATGATGAGTGAATATATGTATGAGTGACTATATAGAACTGTTGGTGAATGAGTGGATGTGTATATAGATGGTAGTATTACTGAATTGGTTGTTGTAACTGGTATGGGTATCTTCATTTTTTAGAAAATGTTAGTTTCTATTTTTGAATATGTTTCAAGGGTTACATTACACTGAAAGGAGGTCTGTCACTCTGTCACAAGGATGGTGTCATCAGTGATGTCATGAGTGATGTCACTGAACATGTCATGAGTGATGTAATATGCGACGTCATCAGCAGTGCATTGCAGGCGCGCAAGTTATAGTGAGTCCAACTAACTAGAACGTGGGAATTTCAATGGTTTTATGTCAGTAAAATTTCCAGCTAACTATAACTGGTGTGAAACCTATGGTTTTTTCAGTGAATTTAATAGGTTTTTTAAATGCTAATTCCGAACTATAACTGGTGTGACACCTATGGTTTTTTCAGTGTGTATATATATATATATATATATATATATATATATATATATATATGTGTGTGTGTGTATATGTATGTGTGTATATGTATATATATGTAACAATGTTCCTGCTCACCACGCTACGGTGAGAACAGCCAGGTAAGGACCTCATCCGAATGACTTTAAAAAATCACAGCATCAAAAGGCAAAAAAAGTCAGCAAGTCTTTTTCGAGTTAAAAGGCAGGATATTTATTCCACACAACAGAAAGTGAAGGACATAATGTCATCCATGACTCGTTTCACTCCGCGAAGGAGCTTGTTTACATGACGCGCCCCGAATTGTAACACCAATTTATAGGTTGTACACAGGTGATTTCAATAGACACATGCCCAAATAAAAAAAGACTACAACAGTCGCCATATTGAGTGAGTCACAAATATTCAGGGCTAAATATCAATGCCAGTAGTTGAATAGACCTTGCTATGTAATGATTGCCTAATGCCAAGCCATTACAAAAAACATTTTTTATATATATGATTCATAATATATATAATGTAAATATATAGAAATATAGAAAATAATCAACAAGTGTCTAATTAATAAATGCATTGTTAATAAATGAAGAGCAGAAAATGACAAGTGTCCCAATCTTGTGCCTGAAAATAAAACAAATATTGTGTTTATAAAGTGCATAGTTTAGCGTGATGAGTTATACAAAAACGTGTATTAAAAACATTACCAAAGCTACAGCGGAAGCAGTTAATGAAAACCAAAATAGCATAACAAATGGCAACAGGTATAAGGATGCCTAATGCAGCTTGGTCAGAAAGACACGGAGGAAGCAAGATGGCGGTGGACGACCGTGAGCAGTGGGGATGTGTGTTGAGCCCTGATCTCGGAGAGAATGTACCACAAAGGGCACCACACAACAGTATAGAAAGAAAGCAAAACCGATAATCGGTGTATGGCACTTAGAACATTTCGGACGAAGCAGAGAGCGGCGGAAAGCGGCGAGTGATTCATGTTTCTGCCCCTTACCTGCCGCGGACCCATTGGACGGCTGCTACGGGAGTTAATGCTGGCCGTGAGAGTGCTGGCGTCCAGAGGCAGAGCTCGTACGGAGGGGAGGAGCCCGGAGTCACGGTGTTTGCGGAGCTCGTGGAGCAAGCAGGGGTCCCAGCTCAGACAGTAGTGGGTCGAGGCGTTCGAGGCTCGCGAAATCAGTGGCATAGCAACAGGAAAGTTCGGAGGGAAGCCATGGCACCAAAAGTGAACACTAGCTCCAAAGCCGCTCCAAAAAGGAAAGCCGCTGCCGAAGCCGAGGAGGACGACAACCGACAGAGGAAGCAGACACCTCCGGTAAGGAAGCATCAGCTTGCGGTCAAAGCTAAGCAGACCGGGACCCCTATTTCTGATATCTTTGCTAAAATAGGCAAAGAAAAGGGCCCAAAAACTAATGCTCTGCCAGAGAAGGGACAGGAGGAAGGGGCTGAAGGGGTCTTAGCAGTCGTAGAGGCGAAAGAGGGTGGGGGGTAGCTGCACCATCTCTCTCGCTGGGATCAGCTGCTGATCCTCCCCCGAATACAGCAGAGACTGATGCAAAGATTGATGGGCAACCCAATGGCATAACCAAACTGTTGAAAGAAGTGCCAGTGATTCAGGGGGGGCAGGGGTAAACCTAGAACCTGCAAATCTCATGAATATAGCTACAGCAAGTGTAGAAGAATTAACTAAACCTGAACTGAAACCAGCACTGCCACAGGAGGCCATGTTGGAGAATAATGCAATAAACCCTGTCTCTGAAAAATTAAGTGATGAGGAAAAAGCCCCTAGTGAATGTGTCTTCTCTGTATCAGAAGGTGGCGAGTGGTCGGAGGATGACAGTTCCGAACAGGAAGGGAGTAATTTGGATACAGAAAGCGGACCAGAGCATGAGCTCGAGACACTTATATCTGCGGCGAAACCGCCTGCCATGTTTAAAGCACAGGAGCTCAGCTGAGATCATTCTTCAGCCACTCCACTACTTGGGAGTCCACACGGGGAAGCGGCACAGATGTCCCTCCTAGAGGTGATACATAAGGAGATCCTCGCTCATAGAGAAGAAACTCGACAGGACAGTCGCAAGGCACAGGCTGCTGTTAAAAAGATGCAGGGCGCTGTGAGGAAATTGTCCAAAGTGTGTGTTAACTTGGGTGATCGAGTATCCAACCTTGAGGAGAGAGTAATCTCGACGGAGACAGCGGCTGCCACCAGTAAGGTAGATGCCCAAAGCGCTCGAATAACAGACATCCAATGGAAGTTTGAGGACCTGGAGGACCGACCGAGGCGAAACAACCTTCGGACTTTGGGGGTCCAGGAGGGGGTTGAAGGGTCAGACGTTAGAGCATTTGTCATTAAGCTCTTTGGACAAGCATTCGTAGATCTGCCAGGCTGGAACTGGGCAGACGAAATCCAGCGGGCTCACCGCACTCCGTTCAGGCTTGGCAGGAATTCAAAGGAAGGGGATAAGCCAAGAGCTATACTAATATTCTTGGGCAACTTTGTGTTGAGACAAGTGATATCGGAAAGAGCAAGACCAGACTCAAGAAAGGTTGTGGAAGGGATTTCGTTTTTTGTCAGACCCGACTTCTGTCATATAACAGTGGAGAGGCGGTGGAGGTTGAGACAGTTGATAAAACCATTCCAAGCCAAAAAGATGCAGGTTTATCTGATCAACCAGGCACAACTGAAAATAATTAATGTTGGTAGAACTTTGTACTTCACTTCGGAAATCAAAGCCAAAGAATATTTAGATTCTCAGGGGGCCTGATTCTGTTCAAATAATTCTCTGCCCAACGAGATGTTTAATGGCATTTTGATAAGCATGATAAGCTTGCTAACGGGACAACTCTAAGTTTTCTTTCAATATTTCAAATTATGGGTGAGGCTGTGTGGCGTATTTGTGGCATTTAGGTATTCAATGGTAGTTTATTTATACCCAGGGTGTGGATTTTATTTACGGTTTTGTTTAGATTTATCTCCACTGCTTCAACTGCTTTTCATCACGTGCACAGACTAGGTCTGAGCGCCTCACATGAGTGGGTGTGTGTGGGGGGGGGGCGGAGGGGCTGGGTGGGAAGGGAAGGCTGGGGGGTGGGTGGGAGAGCGGTGGGAAGGGAGGGGGAGGGGCAGGAAGGAGGAAAAAGTAAAAAATGAGATGTTTTGGTATAACAAGGTTTTTGGTTTCAATCCGAGGATTTCATTGACCGCAACTGATAAGCCAATGAAGTTTGCTTTCTTCTATCAGGGAAACTCAAATCAAGATTATGCCACACATTAAAATCTGTACCATTAACATTGGTGGGTTTAATGACTGGAGAAAGCGCCAAAGATTGGGTCATTTTGCTAGATATAATAATCTCGATATTTTGTGTTTGCAAGAGACCCACCTCCCATGGCTAAAAGAAATCTTTTGAACATAAGGGGTTATGAGCTACTGGCCTGCTCTTCGCAAACCTCTACGGTTAGGGGGGTAGCCATTCTTGCTAAACAAATTCTAGGTGGGGTCGAGATCTAAGGTTGATAGCTCAGGGAGATGGTTAATAGGCGTGTTGACTCTTGGATATACGATGTGCATAGTGTACGGATCAAATTACGACGATCCGGAAGGGTTTGATATATTAGAGGGAGAGCTTGCAGACTGGCCAACACCGATTATAATGTGTGGTGACCTGAATATCTCGGTTGACTGGAATAGATTGGTAGCTATTCAGGGAGTAAACCAAGAGTGTATCGGGCCTTGACCTCACTTATGAGATCGCACAGGCTGAAGGATGTCTGGAATGATAAGGAACCTACTGACCCAGGCTTTACATATTTTTCTTTCCCGCATCAGAAATATTCTAAGCTGGACTACTTCTTGCTCTCTTCAGAGAAGCTTGGCAAAGTCAATATTATGAAGTTACCCAAATCCATTTCAGACCATAACCCTTTGATCTTAATGTGTGATGTAGATAATATTGAGAGGAGACAAACAAACTGGTCATTTGAGAGAAAGCTTCTCTCGGATGACAGGTTGGTGGGACATCTTAGACAATGGGCAAAGGAGTTTTATGGGATAAATCTCTATAGCACCTCCCGTAATGGAGTTTGGGAAGCCTTCAAGGCTTCTCTGAGCGGTGAGACAATAAGCTGTTCAGCTAGACTAAGGAAGGAGGATAAGAGGAAGGTTGAGACTCTGATTGGGGAGCTAGGAATAGCAAAATAACAGCATATCAAGGAGATAGGGCAGGGTGCTGATGGACAGTCGAGCTTAAACAGAATGGCTACCATTAAAGCGGATCTCCAGGGAGAAGTGACACAGAAGGAGACTAGGGAATATCAGCCCTCAAGGGCAAAGCGATACGAGACTGGGGAACAGGCAGGAAGGGCAATAGCACTCCGGATCAGGCAGGAGAGGTCCAAAAACTCGATCTCTAGTATACAAGAAGATGGTATCAAACATACGGAGCCAAAGGATAAACTGAGTTTTCCAGACTTTCTATCAAAAACTATATGATGAAGAGGGTGGGATGTTTGTTCAAAGCCCAGAATTTGAAGATGATGGTCCAGCACTAGATGAATCTAGTAGGGAGTTGTTGGAACGTGACCTGACTTTGACCGAGGTAAAGATGGCGTTGCGGGAACTAGCAGCGGGTAAGGCTGCGGGACCCGACGGGATTCCCCTCGAAGTATATAAATGCTTAGAGGAGGAAATTGCCCCAATCCTCCTGGATTTATTTAATGGTATAGTATGTACAGGCCTAATTCCGGACTCCTGGAAGGAGACAAACATTGTCATATTCCATAAAAAGGGCAAACCCAAAACTAACCCAGGCTCATATTGCCCGATTACCCTTATTAATGCGGATACGAAATTATATTCCAAGGTCTGGGCGAAGAGATTAGGGGGGATCATCGGCCGTCTTGTCTCCCCGTGGCAGCATGGTTTTGTGCCAGGTCGAGGCACTACGGATCACACAAGACGGGCTATCGCATTATTTGATGCCCATGCTGCCACAGGTGGAGAAATGGCCATAATCCTCCTCGATGCGGAGAAAGCATTCGACCGCGTGGTTTGGGAGTATTTGTGGGGCATTCTACTCGGAAGAGGCTTCGGGAATAAGAGTATGAGGGCTATCCAGGCAATGTACAGTGACCTGGTTGCGAGGGTCACTGTTATGGGCCAAAGATCGGACAAAATAATAATTAGAAGGGGTACTCGGCAAGGATGCCCTTGCTCCCCTATCTTGTTTTCACTATATATCGATCCTCTCATACAGAAAATTCTAGCCTCGAATAGATCACCCCAGTGATACTCAACGGCCATACCACCAAACTTGTGGCTTATGCCGACGACTTGGCAATTATAACAACAGACCCCCAACAAGCTTTGGTCAAGCTATGTCAATTGGCTAAGGATTTTGGTGGACGGTCAGGCTATCGCCTGAATGAGGGAAAAACACAGATTATATGTACGAGTAACGTCACTAAGCTGGATCAAAGATATGTGGAGTCAGCTCTGTATTTGGGTGTAAGAGTGAATGCAAATGTAAATAAGATTATCGCAGATAACTATCTACCCCTGATAGACTAAATTGAAAAGGAGCTTAAAAGGATAGATGTTACATTTATCATTGATTGGTAGGGTAAACATACTGAAAATGACTGTTTCCCAAGCTCCTTTATCTGTTCCGTGCTATTACTTTGTTATTGGAAGAGGGGATGATCAGGAAAATAGAAGCAGTATTCATTTGTTTCATCTGGCAATATGGGAAAATTAGAAGATCGATTGCCCGTATGTCTTTACCACTCGAGAGGGGTGGCCTGGCGATGCCTAATCTCAGGCTGTATCACTGGACGTGCCTTTTGGTACAAATGAATATACTGTTTCAATATGATTCTGAAGTATTAGAATCCTAGCCTGGTAATTATGTACTCCCTTCCATTTTTGAGCTCTAAGTAGGAAGGAAGGCTGTGGGGTTACTAATGTGTGAAGTTGACCGCAGGTACTACGAAAGAGCTAGATATAAGACTCTGTTGGGGGCATGGGGGACCTGGAAGTCCGTAATGAAACTTTTGAGAATCCCAAAAATTAATGTCAACATTGACCTTTGGAATTCTAATATCTTTACCCATTTAGGTCAAAACAGAAATAGTCCACTTTGGAGGGAGGTGGGTGTTAAGTGCTTGGGGGATGTTATGGTAGGCAATTATATCCTTGGTTTCAATATACTGCAGCAGAAATTTGGTATCCCAGCAGGTCAGTGGCTATTATATGGGCAATTTGCACAAACACTTCGCTCAATTAGGCCTAGGATCTCTCTTTCATTGAGTAATCCAAGTCGACTATCTGAGAAAGGGGGGTAGTAAAATTAGAATAGGGTACAACTACCTACAACAAGAGCTTGAGGATGATATGGAAAAAACTGAAACTACCCTGGCTCAGAAAATTGGCGATCCAGATGTGTACTTAGATTTGGCCCTAGTTCTGAATAAAAAGATCTTTCGGTCCTCAAACTTGAGGGCTCAGTACTATAAGACACTTTTTATTTGTATTTTACTCCCTCTAAATTGTTCGCCTGGGGCGTAAGAGACAACGACAGGTGCCCTAGGTGCAATACGAGTCCAGCAGATTTACTCCATATGTTTTATCACTGCCCGAATCTGACCCCGATCATTAGGGAGATACAGATATTTTTGGAGGGGCTGCTAGAACAAAACATCGCTCTATCCCCTACTGTGGTTTTAGTAGGTACTGACGGCAAGCTGAAGGCAGAAGGTGGGGCTGAAGCCCTTGCTTTTATATCAGTAGCTGTATGGCGCTTATTAATCTCCGCTGGCTGAAAAGACACCACAGCACCCACATTCCAGCAGAGGCTAACTAGGTTTTTAAGAATGCTCAATATTGAGGACTGCCTGTATGATTTTAAGGGAAAGAAAACACGTGAAATGGGTAGAAACATATGGGCCCCCGTTAGGAAATGGAGGGAATCTAGATGCTGAAAATACAAGTGGAAGTGCGTATGTTGTTGGGCTGCCCTCATGTTTTTATCTATCTATTGATTGATCCGTCCCGATATGAACGTTTTTTAATATCATCTGCCTTTTTGTACTTGCTATTTATTGTTGTTAATGTATTTATTCTGATTGTGAAATGATAGGATATATATGATGATTTTTGTTTTATACCTCAACCTATCGAAACATCTCAATAAAGAAAAAAAAAAAAAAAGGATGCCTAATGCAGCTTGGAGATGGAGTAAGCACAGTGCAATTTTCAAATACTGATATGATTAAAAGCTTAATGAAAAGCCGCAAGTAGAGTCACAAATATGTTTGTCAAACATAAGTTCTTAATTCATAAAAAGTGACTTATTGCAGCTTTAAAGATACAACTGAAGGGAATCACCATAAGGATATTAATGGAATAAACCAACATTAGGTGGATTACAAAAAAACATGCAAATCTTCCGTAAGATTTAAACCATTAGGGGCTCTAGTATGGAGAGATAAAATGAAATGGGATTCTTTTTGTCTTAATATTCTCTCCGATCATCTCCCCGGACGGGAACTGGTACAGAGCACAAGAAGGTATATTCTAAATCTTTTAATTGGTTATTGTGAACAGCTTTAAAATGTCTAGCGACCGGATAGTCTCTAATGCTGTTCACAATAGCACGTATGTGCTGTAGGATGCGCTTATGCACAGGGAGTTTTGTGCTCCCAATATATTCCAAATTAAAGGTGCACTTGAGTTTGTAAACTGCAAATTCCGACCTGCAGGTTAAGTGCTCCTTTATTGGAATTTTGGTGTCACTGAAAGCTGTAGTATAGTGTGTACAGTTCCGGGCAAAGGTGCAAGCGCGACACGAAGTGCATTTAAAGAAACCAGTCTTACTGAGCCATGATTTTTTTGGTAAAACCTCCGGCATCGGTTTATCCAAAGCATCCCGCATAGATGGTGCCCTCCTAAATGTGATGGGTGGCAGGCTAGGAAGAATTGAGTCTAAAATATTATCTGTTAGGACAATTGGCCATTCTGAACAGATGATGCGGCGGATCGTTCTCTCTTGTGAACTGAAAGTAGTGATCAGTCTGATAGAACATTCCAACAGACACTCCGGATTTTGAGATTTTGGTGCTAACAACTTGTTTCTATCAAGTGATTTAACCTCGACTAAGGCTTGATCCAATACTCTCCTAGAATACCCCCTATTTAGAAATCTTTGCATAGAGGAATCTAGACAAGCAGCAGCTATTCCCACATCACTACAAATTCGACTTATTCGAATAAATTCCCCATAGGGGATGCTATTAATTGTGTGTATGGGGTGAGCGCTTTGAGCGTGGAGTATGGAATTGCCCGCGGTGGATTTGCGGAAAAGCTTAGTTTCCAAATTGTCATTATCCACATATAGCTGGACATCCAAAAATTCAGCCATTTCGTTGTTGACAGTTGCTGTAATTTTTAAATTTAGGTAGTTGATGTTGATCTCATTAACAAACGACATAGCCTCAGCTACAGTACCATTCCAGATAATGCACACATCGTCAATATAACGCCAATAATGGGAAATATGTGGCAACCACCTAGCGTGTGTGACCTTGAAAACGCGATCCTCCCACCAGCCAACATGTAAACATGAATAGCTGGGGGAGAAGCATGAACCCATAGCCACCCCACGCAACTGCTGGTAGATATTACTCTGAAATTTAAAATAATTGGAGGTTAGACAAATTCTAATCATTTCCATCAACATAGTGTTATGCCCTCTGAACAGAATATCACGTTTGTTTAGATAATATTCTGTAGCATGCATCCCTTGTGAATGATTGATCGAAGTATATAATGACTCAATGTCCATTATCAAAAATAGGTAGTTAGAATGCCATTGCCCATTTTTTACCTTATTTAAAAAGTCAGTTGTATCTTTTAGATAAGATAGTAAATTAATCATATGAGGTTGAAGAAAATAGTCTACATATTTGGATATCTTTTCATTAATACCACCTATGGCAGAGATAATGGGACGACCAGGTACCGGGCATACCAGTTTATGAATTTTAGGAAGAAAATACAGGCAAGGGACAATGGGGTGTTCCACATGCAAAAACCTGAATTCATCTTTTGAAAGTAAACCTAATTTATGCCAGTTAAGCAGCTTTTTACGGATGATTGCATCACTTTTCAACATTTCATGTTGGGTAGACAAAGCATAATATGACCAATCAGAAAGAGGTCAGTTGGCCTCAATTAGATAATCTGAACGTGCCCAGAGTACTGTATTGCCCCCTTTGTCTGAGTTTTTGATTATGACATCACAATTGTTTTGTAGTTTTCTGACCATTTGATGGTATTGGCTATTGATGTAATTTGTGTGTCTAGTTTTGCTCAGAACTTTTCGATTTAAATTCTTAAGCTCGGTAACAACCCTGTCGCTGAATACGTCCACTGCGTCCCTAGCCATAAGAGGAAGGAAAGTAGACTTTGGTTTGTATATATATATATATGTATGTATATATGTATGTATGTATATATACATATATATGTGTATATATATATGTGTATATATATATGTGTATATATGTATGTGTATATATGTATGTGTATATATGTATGTGTATGTATGTGTATATATGTATGTGTATGTATGTATGTATATGTATGTGTATATATGTATGTATGTATGTGTATGTATATATGTGTATATATGTGTATATATATATGTATATATATATATGTATATATGTATGTATGTATGTGTATGTATATATGTGTATATATGTGTATATATATATGTATATATATATATGTATATATATATGTATATGTATGTATATATATGTATATATATATATGTATATATGTATGTATATATGTATGTATATATATGTATATATATATATGTATGTATGTATGTATATGTATGTATATGTGTATGTATATGTATGTATATGAGTATATATGTATGTATGTATATGTGTATATATATGTGTATGTATGTGTATATATATGTGTATGTATGTGTATATATGTATGTGTGTATGTATGTATATGTGTGTATATGTATATGTATATATGTGTATATGTGTATATATGTGTATATGTGTATATATGTATATATATGTATATATATGTATATGTGTGTATATATATATATATGTGTATATATATGTGTGTATATATGTATATATATGTATATATATGTATGTATATGTATATGTATGTATATGTATGTGTGTATATATGTGTATATATATGTGTGTATATATATGTGTATATATATATATATATATATATGTATATGTGCAAAAACTCCAAGTTGCCACCTCCAATCTGAAAGAACTGACGAAGCAGGAGTCAGACCGCAAGTTTCAGGAAACTGGTTTTATTTGCAGGTATTTCTCGTACAACCGACCATGACTCGTTTTGGGCTATGCAGCCCTTGTTCACATGCAAGGAGAAGTTGCATTAGGTGATTTTTAAAGTGCATAGTGCTCCGCCCATCGGCCGCCTCCCACTGGGTCACATGGTTAATAGATATAAGCAACAGACTTAATGCGCCTCAATACATAGTTAAAACAACAGATTTGTTTCAATGAAACAATTTTGTTGGTGGTGTATACACCTTCAATAACCATAATGACAATTACTATCAGTAAATGCACATCTGAATATAATTACTGCATGAATGCATTTGTGAATTATGAACATCAATAGTTATGTGCATTAACCAGGGGTTCAAATCCCCAAATGAAAAAAGGAAAAAATTAATAACCGGGTAAATCCGATATGTCATCATGGATAGGAATGGCCACCATTGGAAACTGGAATGGTATCCTATATAATAATTTCCAAGAAAGTTCTGTACATTTGTGTAGAGGAATTTGGCGGCAGAATGTGCAAATGATCAAAAAAAGTGCTATAGTGTCAAAACACCTAAAGCTAGAACAACCCTATCTAGTGTGCAAAGAGGCTAAATCTAAAGTGCAAATATTCACATCACAAGAAATGTTAAAATCCATGATATATATGTACATTAATGTTAACAAAGAATGCATATATGAACATTACCAATACTATAAATATGTGCAAAAGCCATATTATGTGAAAGAGGTAAGTATAAAATGCTATTCTAAAAACAATAATTCATCATGATTTTACAAGTGAGGAATAAATATAGTGATAAAATATGAAGTGATAAAATAGAAGTGTAAAAAGAGAAGGATGCCACAAATGTGTGGTGGCCGGAGGAAAAAGAGACACTAATGAAAAGGATATGTTAAAATCCCATAGATAACAGGGAACCTGACTATCTATTATATATCATAAATAGTATGGGTTTATCCCTTATTGTAATCCAAAAAATTGTGGGTGAGCAACAGGGAACCTGACTGCCCACCTAACAGGAGATACATCATGATGAATAAGACATTTCATAACTGTAACTAGTGAATTTTAGGTAGGGTTGATGTGAAACTCCAATGTCAATAAAGGGTAAACATAAATCAATGAAACAACATGCAAATAGAAACACGAAATCAGAACCCTGTAGCAGCAATGACCAAGCCCATGAGCTTCATAAAAAGTTGTATATATCTTCGGTGTTATTGAGCCCGTTGGGCCACTTGCTGTCGAACTGAAGAATGAAACGAGTCTCCAATTGTCTCAGTAACAACTCCCTGTTACCCCCTCTGCGCAGAGGAGGTACCGACCCTACTACATAGTACCTTAAACACTGGAGATCTTGATTGTGTTTAAGCGCAAAATGACGCGCCACTGGGTAGGCTTGATCGTTGTGGAGTATTGCTCTGAGGTGTTGAAGAATTCTGACGTGCACCTGGGCTTTTGTACTACCAATGTAGTTTAGTCCACAGGTGCACGTCAGAACGTAGACTGCAAAATCAGTTTTACAGTCATGGTTGCCCTTAATAGGAGTTTCACTCATGCTAAACGGTGTACGATAATCGGTCATACTTACACCAAATTTGCATGCCCTGCAATGTGTGCATTTGTAAAAAACAGCTTTAGTTTTTAGCCATGTGCCCTTTGATTTCAGTTCTGGACTGCTGGTATCTAAAGAAACTCCCATATTTCTAGCCCGTCGAAAGGTAACAATAGGTGTACGGGGCAGAGTGGAGTTGAGAATGTTGTCAGTTAAGACTATTGGCCAATTTTTTTGGATAATCTTTTGAATGGCCTTCTCATCACTGCTATAGGCTGTGATGAATCTTGGACAAATGGTATTTTCTGAAGCTATATTGGCAACAGACTCAGTATTTTGCAAATCAACATCAATTTCAACATCAGTAATTGGCAAGAGGCTCTCCCTACTTCTCAACCTTGCCTTGGCCAAAGCTCGGTTGAAGGTGCGATCAGAATAGCCACGTTCTTTTAGCCGGGCCTTTAGTTCAATGATGCACCTTTCAAAGTCAGTGGCAGAGCTACAGATCCGTTTAATCCTCAGGATTTCTCCATAAGGGATACTGAATATCGTATGTTGTGGGTGGAGACTGGAGGCATGTAGTGTGGTATTGCCTGAAGTGGGTTTGCGGAATAGGGTGGACTCTATTCTGTTATCATTAATATATACCTTGACATCCAAAAATTCTATTTCAAAGGGACTGATGTGCGAAGTAAAGTGTAGATTGAGGGAGTTGACATTAATTTCATCCACAAATGATTGAGCCTCATCTGCACTGCCCTGCCAAAGAATAAAAATATTGTCAATATATCTGAGATATTTAACAATCTTTTCTCTTACCCACACTTTATGCGTGACGGCAAGAACCTGCTCCTCCCACCAGCCTACGTGCAAATACGCATAGCTGGGGGAGAAGCAGGATCCCATCGCCACGAAGCTGTCTCCACAAGTCCTTGCCAAAAGAAAAGTAATTATTATTAAGACACCAGTCCATCAAATCCAGAATAACATTGTTATGAGCATATAGTTCCGCGGATCTATTGCCTAAAAAGTACCCTAGTAGCCCTTAGTCCCTCTTTATGTCCAATGCTCGTATATAGGGACTCAACGTCCAATGTCATGAGTAGCATGTCTTCTTGCCATTCTAGATTTTTGATTTTTCGTAAAAAGTCACCGGTGTCCCGTACATAGCTTGGTAGTGCCGTGACTAGATCCTGAAGAAAATAATCTATGTAGCGACCTACATTCTCTCCAGCACTGTCAATAGCCGAAATGATCGGCCGTCCAGGGGTGGGGAAAGTTCCCTTGTGCACTTTAGGAATCAAATCGAGAACCGGCAGCTCCGGAAATTCTTTATTCATGAATTTGAATTCTTCTCCAGAAATTAGCCCCTCCCGCCGATATTTGCTCAAGAGTTTTTCCAAAGTGACTTTAGCCTTAGTGTATTCTTTATTATTGCTTTTAATATAGCAAGAAGTATCATGCAGTTGTCTTAGGGCTTCTGTTATGTAGTCCTTTTTGGCCCAAATTAACAAATTGCCCCCCTTGTCAGCTGTTTTTATTACTATTTCAGGATTAGTACTGAGTTTTTTGACAAGGGCGACATATTCAGCTTGCTTCTGATTATACTGTTGTCGTTTGCGGTTGCAAGATTTGATGTGTAACTGCTTCATTTCATTTACAATGCAATCCTGGAAAGTGTCTATGGCATCTTTGATCATTAAAGGAGTAAATTTAGACTTATTTTTAAACAGTGTAATACCTGCTCCTTTTTGAGACATGTTGATTCTAGTAAGTCTGGTTTGGGTGTTATCTTCATTGTCCTGGCACATAGGCTGTGAATCAGTGGCTTGACCTAGGTCATGGAGGGTTAAAAA
Organism: Lissotriton vulgaris; assembly: GCF_964263255.1. Lineage (NCBI taxonomy): Eukaryota > Metazoa > Chordata > Amphibia > Caudata > Salamandridae > Lissotriton > Lissotriton vulgaris. The sequence continues at coordinate 1,347,189,748 of NC_141685.1, read as the reverse complement.
GGTGGGTGCATCTGCCGCTCTTACCTCGAGCACTCCGGCCGGAGTACTGGAATCATCAACGGATAGCCTGCCTTCATCTGTTTTCAATTTCTGTGTGGCGAAGAATTTCTGCAGCTTGATTTTCCTGATGAAACGATATACATCAATGCGGGTTGCCGCATAGTCAAAGGATTGCGCTGGACAGAAATTAAGTCCTAGAGCTAAAAGTTGTTCTTCAGCTCTGCTTAAAGTAATGTCAGACAAATTGATCACCGCATTGTTTTGTCTTATTTCTTGCGTGGCCATGGGACTTTTGCTTTCTTTGTTTTCTCGTTTTTGTTTGACTTGTTTTCTGCGTTCTCGTCTTTTTTGGTTTTTACTTTTGCTGTTGATGTCTGGCTGTTGAGGCGAGGGCGCAGTGTCATCAGTCTTTCCGCCACTAAAAAATCAAGTTTCTCTTCCAAATTGAGGATAGGGGCGGCTTGCAGATTTCTATCATGTTCTTCGCTTGTTCCACTTGATAAAGAAATTGTGTCTTCATTAATTGTTTCATCTTCGTTGTCGGCCGGTTCTC